>NW_028318956.1:300000-495000 GCF_062004578.1 Staurois parvus
GGCTCGCAGTCTCTGTTACAATTTATCCCAAAGGTGTTCTGTCGGGTTGAGGTCAGGACTCTGAACAGGCCAGTCAAGTTCCTCCACCCCAAACTCGCTCATCCATGTCTTTATGGACCTTGTTTTGTGCACTGGTGCGCAGTCATGTTGGAAAAGGAAGAGGCCATCCCCAAACTGTTCCCACAAAGTTGGGAACATGAAATTGTCTAATATGTCTTGGTATGCTGACGCCTTAAAGCAATTCTAAAGGTTGTTTTTTATTTTTTTTGAAAATAACAAATATGCTATACTTATCTACTGTATGCAGTGGCTTTGCACAGAGCAGCCTGGATCCTCTTCTCTGGTCCCCTCCATCTGTCCAGGCCCCTCGCTCCCTTCGGGTACTCCCACAGCAAGCAGCTTGCTATGGGGCACCTGCTCCTCTGTGTGTCTATTCACACACATAGCAGCAGCTTGGCCCCGCCCCCTCTCTCTCATTGGCTGTTGTGATTGACAGCAGCGGGAGCCAATGATGTCTCAGCCAATGAGAAGACAGAGACCCGACAGAGACCCGGGATAGCTGTGACTGTTGTTCACATCACTGGGCCTCAATGAGGCTCAGGTAAGTATTGAGGGGACTGCGGACACTGCTGCACACAGAAGGTTTTTACCTTCATGCATAGAATGCATGAAGGTAAAAAACTTTGAGCCTTTTACAACTTAAAGAGTTTCCTTTACTGGAACTAAGGGTCCAAGCCCAACTCCTGAAAAACAACCCCACGCTATTATCCCCCCTCCACCAAACTTTACACAATGCATTCACGCAAGTACCATTCTCCTGGCAACCTCCAAACCCAGACACTTCCATCGCTCCAAAACACGTCTCCACTGCTCTAGAGTCCAGTGGCAGCGTGCTTTACACCACTGCATCCAACGCTTTGCATTGCACTTAGTGATGTAAGGCTTGGATGCAGCTGCTCAGCCATGGAAACCCATTCCATTGAAGCTCTCTATGCACTGTTGTGCTAATCTAAAGGCCATACGAAGTTTTGCCTACCACTTCATGGCTAAGTTGCTGTTCATAGTTACTTTCGATTTGTTATAATACCACTAACAGTTCACCGTGGAATATTTAATAGCCAAACCCAGCAACATTTGACTCCTCTCTACTCTTGAAGACTGAAAAGAGCAGTGGGGGGAGAAAAAGGAGGTTAAAAAATAGTGCTTATGGGCTGACATTGAAGTGAATATTTTGCTTTGCCTAAATAGCAAAGATTAGCTCTAATGCCGGCCATAGACGGGCCGTTTATCGGCAATGGCAACGACTGAAAAATCAGTCGTTGCCGTTGCTGCCACCAATGTCTATGAAAAACGGCTGTTTTTCGTGGATTTTCCAGCATGACCGATAAAAATAAACTAGAAGATCCGCAAAAAATGGCTGACAGGTTGGCCCCACTAATGGCGTGAAAAGCGGCCGTTTTTTTCGTGCGGACGAAAATTCGGCCAATAAACGACCCGTTTATGGCCTGCATAAGGCTTGGTTGTATTGTATCTTAGTCATGTGGACCCTATGTCCATTGTTCTTCTCCAGGACTTTCAATTTGCGAACATGCTGTACTCCATAAGTAAATCAACCCCAATAAAATCACACAAAGTTTAAGCTTTCACAAATTCATAGTAAACATTTTGGAAGATCATTGGTTGGAAGAATCTGCTAAACAGAATATGGCTATTTTTATCCTTACCAAAATATGAGGACAAACAGCTCTGAGCAGCTCTAGATATAAAAGAAACTGGCAAAGCAGCTATTTCCCATTAAAAAAAAAAAAACCTTTTAAAATATTATTTTGATGGTTTATTGTAGTGTTTTTTAAACTAAAGACTGTACATTGGTATATTATAGAAATTTTGTAATAATCATAAGTCACGTTAAAAAAATATAAATAATAAATATTGGGCTGCTTTCTGTATTTATGCCATTGACATTTGTTGTTGCAGCCCAAGCTATTGCTACTGTGCCCTCTGTTAATTGGAAATTTAAAGTAGAACTAAAGGCAAACCTTTTTTTTGTTTTGGATAGAGTGGAGATGGATTAGAACACCAGTCAGTTTTTTTTTTTTGCTGTCTGTGCCCCCATTAAGTAGATTCATCCTATTTGTCCTGTTTACCATTATCATTGAAAGTGAAAGTAAAAGAAAATCCTAAATTTTGGGTTGTCCTTAGAGAAGTAATAGAGGGAAATTCTTCCAATGGGGACACTAGTTCTGGTGACCTGGGGGTCCCCAAGGAATGTCCTGTATTTGCTGGGATTTCCTTTCACTTCCTATTTGACTATGGGATGAATGAAAAAAACATTTGCCTATAGTTCTACTTGAAGGAGAACTTTGTGCTACACTTGAACTTGCTCCTTGTATTTCCATGAAGCTGCTCACTCACCTGTTTCTGTACTGTTTTAATGAAACTGAATGCATGCATTCACACATTTAAACAAGCAGAAAGCTAAACCATGGGCATGAACCGTAGTAGGAGTAGCATCTACCTGCCACCCAGAAAACAGTTATATATTTTCTGCCTTGCCTCCCACAGCTATTGAAATCCTGGTCTGTTCATAAGACTGCAAGTTCCTGGCACCCCTGGCTTTAAGTCTCATCCAGTGCTGCTGATAAGGGGGTAGCATCTGTCCTTCTGTACCATGCCTGCACCAGCAGGGGTGGCTGAGGAGTAGGGGAATCAGATGTGGGCAAGGAGAGCAATTGGTGTGGTGGGGGGGGGGGGCAATTAGAGGGACAAATCTCCAGTGTGTCCCTCCCTTCAGCAACTGAAAGCCAACTTCTCCTCCTGTCTAGGCTTTCAGCTGCCGAAGGGTGAGACACACAGGGGATTGGTTCCTGTATTTGTCCCCCTACCATACTGATCTCCCTCCATGTTCAGGATTTAATCCCCCCAATGCTCGGGTGCCTTGTTTGCACTCCCTGCCATCTTCCCTCCTCTTCTCGCCCACCGGCTGCTGAAGGCACGGGGACCTTTTCAGGATGAAAAACAGAAGGGGGCATTCATAACTAGGTTATATTTATTGTCCCCTTCCTTTTGTCGATGAACACAGTGAGTGATTGGTATCAATCACTCGTGTTCATTCATTCATAACGGAAGCATAATAAACGGTTTACTATGCTTCGATTTGTGATGGAATAGGAGCCTCTGTACACAGAGCTTTCTGTTCATTCACTGTCCAGTGCAGCTGAGGCTACAGAGAAAGGGGTGGAGGAATCTCCTCAGTCCCATTTTCTGTCTCAAAAATGAGACATCAGGGGTCTGTTTAGACCCTTCATATTTCACTAAAGCCCCTCCCCCCCAACAGCATTGTAAAAAAATAATAATAAAGATATAGATAATTTAAAAAGATGTAAAACATAATTTAAAAATTGTGAAAAGAATAAAGAAAAAGTAAAACAATAATTAAACAAAAGTAAGAGCTCAGTTACACTGGTTCCCCGGCCCATACAGTGGAAATTAGCAATTTGTGGGGACTAGAGCCACCTGTTACTTTATGAGGTCACAGGTCCTAATCTGACAAGTGTGCAGGTGAGTGGCTCCAAATGCACGCAGTCTGGGTTTGAGGTTGTACACCTGCATCCACACGCCTGTCAAATTAGTACCTGCAGCTGTGTTCATACAGTTGCTGCGTTCCACATATCGTAACATAGCTTGTCTGCACACAGCTCCAGCCTCATATAAAAAAATACTGATTCACATTGCACAGACCACAGCACTCATGTGAATGAGCCCAAAGATCTCATTCACACACACAGCTTATTTGTTAACTCAATACAAATTTCTCTTTTAGATATAGCAGGAATTTGTAAGCCATTTTGTGTTCAATAATAATGATTTTAGTGTAAATATTGTTTCAATATATATTTTTTTTTGGGGGGGGGGGGCGCATGTCAAGTAAGCACAACAGAAGAAAAAAAAAAAAGACAAAAAGGGGTGGTTCAAGAATGGCTTGCTGAAGCCACTCACCTTGTGGACTATGATTTGAAGGAAGTGGGATTAGTTGTATCAACAACCAGCTAATCTGTCGATCACCCTGTAGTATTCACATTAAGCGACCAAATCCCATACAACATGTGCTTTTGGCAGCACATGTTGTATGGGATTTGGTTGGGGGTTTATTTTAAGCCCTGGTTCACAATGATTCGGTGCAGAATTCGCAGTGTTTTCAGTGCAAATTCTACACCGCATCACAATCGCACCTCGTTCATACGAACCGATGCGGATGTGTATGTTAAGTTAACAACACCCCAACATCGATCCACAAAACGTGGTGCGATGTGCAGAATCAGATAGCATAGGTGTGAATACCTATGCGATCCGATTCTAGTGGGGACCAAAAAAGGTCCTGCATGTTTCTGGTGCAGGTGTGGTGCGAATAGAGCCATACAGAATGTATGGCTCTAATCACATCACATACAAATCGCATGTGATTTGTACAGGAATGAGGTGCGGTTCCTGTGCAAATCATATGGGATTTACCGCACCGCTGCAGTGTAAACCTAGGCTTAAAGGTGAGCAAAACCTTGGACAGAGGGGGGGTGGTGGACGTGGTATACTTGGATTTTACAAAAACATTTGACACAGTTCCCCACACATGGCTAATGTGTAAGGTAAAGTCTACTGGCTTGGAAAAATCTGTATGTAAATGGGTAGAAAACTGGCTAAAAGATCGTATTCAGAGAGTAGTGGTTAATGATTCATACTCTGAATGGTCTAAGGTTGTCAGTGGTGTACCCCAAGGTTCAGTGTTGGACCCTTTAATTTTTAATATACAGTATTTATAATATATTTATAAACAATATAGGGTCTGGGATTAAAAGTACCATTTCAGTCTTTGCAGATGACACCAAGCTGTGCAGTGGAATAACATCCTTACAGGATTCCTCTGATTTACAAGCCAACCCCAATGCTCTGTTTAATAGGGCAATTATGTGGAAATGAGGTTTAATGTTGATAAATGTAAGGTTATGCACTTGGGGGCTCAGAATATGCATGCATCATACATAATGGGGGGGGTACAACTGGGGGAATCAATGGTGGAGAAGGATCTGGGAGTTCTGGTAGATCACAAGCTTAATAATGACATGCAATGCCAAGCTGCGGGTTCCAAAGCGAGCAAAATCCTCTCTTGTATTAAAAGAGGTATAGACTCCAGAGAGAGATATCATATCACCCCTGTACAAATCATTAGTAAGACGTCATCTGGAATATATAGTTCAGTTTTGGGCACCAATTCACAAAAAGAATATTGGAGAACGTGCAGAGAAGGGCAACCAAACTGATAAGAAGCATGGAGGAGCTCAGCTATGAGGAAAGATTACAGGAACTGAATTTATTTTCTCTTGAGAAGAGGAGATTAAGGGGGGATATGATCAACATGTATAAATATATAGGTGGTCCACACAATGAACTCGGTATAGAGTTATTCACCTTAAGGACAAGGGGGCACTATGTCTGGAGGATGTGCTTTTTTTTGGTTGAACTGGATGGACCAGTGTTTTGTTTCAACCAGATAAAGTATATAACCAATTCATAGGTAGATCAAAAGGTGTGACATATGAAAACTTACACATAAAATACATTTTTTTAAATTAAATGTATTCCTACATATCCCCTTAATAAACCTCAGTTACCATAATCAGCCCTAATTAACTCCTTCCTCTCCTTCTCCCCATTGCTATTATTTTTCTGCTGATTTTTTATTTTATTTCTAAATTTTACCATTATTTTTTTTCCATTGTCATTAGTTTTTATTGTTATTTTTCCACTGTTCCAAATGCAGAGAACAAAATAAATTATAGAATAAAATGTATTTTATTAACCGTCAATTTTATTTATTTTTTTAAATTGGTGCTCTTTAAAATAGAAAAACTTTTTTTTACATTTATTTTTCAATAGATTACAAAAAAATAAAAACATTTTTGCAAGACAATATAGCCAATAAGGGGTATAAATATATGAGAGCGGAAGTCGCTAGATACAGTATGAATATCCTAAAAAGTTTATTGTACACCACCAAATCTTGCAAAGTTCACCATGCAACAAGGTTTGCTTGATGTAGTAGGCACAAATGATAACAGAAAACTCACTTTGCACAGAACTTCTGGCATTTGCAAAGCATTAGTGGCACTAACCCTTTTATTAGCTCCCTCTGTATATCCTACTGACTCTGACTCTAAGGTAATGTAATAATGATCATTATCACCCTGCACTGTCTTGCAGCCATAAGAAATATCATCCTTATTCCTGTTCATTAATAAGCTAATGGCTACCTGGTTCTTGGAGAATAAAAACAATGACATTCTAATTATGGATTCCTAATGGAAAGACCTTGACAAGTTCTGAAAACTAGGTCAAAGGTCCAAGAGGGACTGCCACTTTTTTATAAGCAAGAATCATTAATTAAAATAAAAACCTGTCAAAATAAGTAGCAGGGGAAAATAAGAAAATAAAAAATGTCTACATGGCATAAATAGATATATGTATACTTGTATTGGCTTCGTAATAGGTCGTCTGCAAGGAAAACTTTGGACATGTCGCCTTCCATTTTTATCTCCATAAGTATTGTGTTGTCCTTTGGGAAACTAATGAGGCTGACTTCTGTCACCTCTGAGTCTCTCTTCTTCCACTGCGGCATACTATTTCCTCCAGGCGCTCCACTGAGACACTTGAGGGTTCACCGTTTGACACAGATCATTTTCATAATTAGTTCTGGAGTATATTTCCAGGGATTATTAGTTAAAAGAAGGAAAATAGCAAGAATAAAATGTGCACAAAAAATGATTGACATGTTTATTTAAACAAATTTCACTGACCCAAATATGAGAGAAATAGGCTTAGTCAAAGCATACATTTAAAGGAGAACTGTGGTCAGACTATGGACTTTTAAATATTTACATAAAGGAGAAATATGGAGAAATATGGCCTTATGAAAAAATAAACCTACATTCTCACCTCCATGCTGCATCATTGGCAGTGGCTCTCTTCTCACTGGACATGGAGGCAGCAGTGGCAGCCATTGGCTACTGCAGCTGTCAATCACAGCCTGTGAGAGGAGAGTGGGGGGGCCTGCTTGGGATCGAGCCCACACAATTGACCCAATAGCAAGACGCTTGCTATGGGACCACTCTTCAGGGGGAGGAGACAGGAGCACTGGCGAGGGACTCTAGAAGAGCAGGATCAGGGCTGCTCTGTGCAAAACCATTGCTAAGAGCAGGTAATTATAACACATGTGTTAGTTTAAAAAATTATGTTTAAAATCACTTTAAAACAAGCCCTCTCTGACCACACTGGAGGTACAGTGGTGTAATTAATCCTCAAACTTTGCAGCTGAAGAGACACTGTCACCTTGGCCATGCAAGGTTAAAGCAGTATTAAACCCAAAAATGTAATATATTGCAGATTACCAGTCATTAGATGTGGTGGCTGCATTCGTTTTCTTTTCTTTGGCTTTTTTTCCCCTCTGTTTTCACCTGGTGATCTGGCCAGTAACACACCTACTGTATTAGACTACCCCCACTCTGGATGAAGCACAGGTGGCACCTTTGGACAGCAGCATTGTCAGCCTGGGGGAGGAATGTTAGCTGTACTAGCAGGTTTAAATACACTAACAAATTGAAGTAGAATTCTAGCTAATACTTTATAATCAGTTACAGTAAATAGTTTTTTTTTCCTTTTGGGAAAAAAGTTGTACATGGAAAAATAAAAGCTGATCATTGTAAGCACCCCTGTCAGTGGTAAATGGTTTGTCTCATCTCTGTAACTGATACATTCTGCTGGATAGCGTGTTCTTTTGAAAAACAACAGACTTACTGACCAGATCATCAGATAAAAAGTAGAATAAAAAGAAAGCCTAAAAAAGAAAATGAATACAGCCATCACATCTTAGAATTGGTGAGCTGCAAAATAATAAACTATTGCTTTTGGGGTTAATACTACTTTAACAGATTCTCTGCAAAGTCCCCAGACTTCCTCAACCCCTTTTACTCATCTTAGCAGCGCTTCCTTGGTGCTCCTTCCTCTGTTACAGCTGGAAATACTACCCAGATCTTCTGGGTAAGAGAAAGCAGATGGACTCCTCCCCCTGTGAAAGTGCTCTGCCTACCAGCCAATTGCTGGGCCCGAGCACTGTCAGATGACTGAAGGACTAATGTCACCAGTCCCTCTAGTTTTAAGTTCATTGCCAGCTGCAGTGGAGGAAGAAGCAGCAAGGGAGCTCAGGCAAGGTGACTATAAAGGAATTTGGGGGGGGCAGGGGACCTTTGTAGCGATACTGTCACTTTGTACAGAATGGACAAGGTAATACGGTTTCTTGAAGCTTCTCTGTTTTTCTCAGTGGAGGACATAGACCTAGTCAATATTTTTGTAGGCTTCCTACAGCTGAACATTTTTCCATTACTAAATTACCATAATTCGTTTTATAGTCTGTGCTAAGGCAGCCATCTTGGCAGAGCTTGTGATCCTCATATCAGAGCTGACCCCTGATGACTGGGGATCCAATGATTGATGGAAAAGTAATCAAGTGTAGCCAGGTACTACACAAGGGAATGAGGCTTTTCTTGGAGTCGAGGTGAAGAACGGAGAACCCAAAACTATCAAGCCGCTCCATCAGGGTAGTCAAGGTCACTGTAAGAAATTATGGGGCCCCAACCTCACCCCTTAACATACCCCCTGGGGGGGGGAAAGAGCTAGGGGGGAGGGAGAAGGAGGTGAGAAAGGTGGGAGATGAGAGAGAGTGAGAGGAGGAGTGATAGGGGGGTGAGAGAAAGATGGGGGGGATGATAGAATAAGGAGGGGGTGAGAGAGAGGTGGGTGGAGAGAGAGGGGGTGAGAGAGAGGAGGTAAGAGGATGAGAGAGAGCGCGAGAGGAGTAGTGAGTGTGGGTGGAGAGAGAGAGGGGGTGGGGGGTGAGAGAGAAAGGGGGTTGAGAGAAAGTGGGTTCAGTATGTCTTCTACGCACAATTGTGGGCCCAGGCTGCCATCTTGTAGGCTCAGGCAGCCAGAATCTAGAACTGCTGCTGTGTGCTGTACATATAAATCTGCCACCTCCATAGCCCCTTTCACAGGAGTGTATGACCATCATCCTCCATCTATACACAGGATCCTCTTCAGATCTTCCCAGTCAGGGACACAGCAGAATGAACGGGAGATCAGGGCTACAGAGCCAAGGCAGTGATCCCGGAGGCTGGTGAGTGACCGCTAGCCAGACAGCTGAGAAGGGGTGGGGTATGTCATGCATGGCTGTCCCAGAGGGAGTGTTCCCTGTTATGTGGCAGGACTCCGGGCTCTCCGCTGTCTCCATCCTGTCCTCATGCAAGGGGGTCTGTGTGTGTGGGGAGGATGGGGGGGGGAGTCAATTACATCACTGATCTAGGAAACTGGATTAATAGTAAATTGGACTGCTGAGGTGAGCACCTTGAACAGAGGCCACTATGAAGGAAAATTTGATGGAGTATGATCAGTGCTCTGCAAGAAGTAGAGGTGCAGTGACAGAGCTTCTCATGGGGCCCCCTACTGGTCCTGGGCTCTCGGGCAGTGCCCGAATGGTCAGTCCACCCCTGTATGGAATATGTAGTTGAAACATAAAGCTGCTTGCTGGCTCGACCCCTACAGGAAGCCCAGTGGTACCCTATTATTGGCAAATCTGGGGATAGTGCTATGCAAGGAACAGCATGAGAAGTGCAGCAACCACAAAAACCCAGAATTAATCAGGCAGAATCAGGTTAATCCTTGCATCGCAGGTCTTCAGGTATGGGTTCCTCTCCAGCAAGGAGAACAGTGAACAGCACAATGGCAACATCCCAAAATCTTGGGATGATAGCAGTCAGAGGTACAGTGACTTAGCTCTCACACCAAGATGTTCAGTAATGGGTTTCAAAGCATTGGGAGCATACCATCATTTTTATGAGGCATTCAAAGACAAAAAGATAATATTTTCAGGGAACTGCTTAGGCATAACAAACACATTTAAATGTTCCCTATAACATAGCAAATCTCCACTTCAGGGTCACCTACCCTTGATCAACTGGTTTTATTCTGCCTACCAACCAAGCTAACTATGTCAAATAAAATGACCATAACCTATGGCAGCATTGCTAGACAAAAAAGAAGAGAGAAAATGCATTTACAATATCAAGACAGATAAACCACATTGGATATTTGCATTATTCCTGCCCGTGTCATTGCAGGCAATGTGTAGCCTGTAGCCATCCTTTGATCAAAGATTGTAATTTCCTAATCACTTTATTCCTACATTTACTGGAAAATAGTAATTTCAACAATGCATAGATATCATTGAATGTGCACAGCTGACTTATTCTAACCACCAGAGACAGTAATTATCACACTGGCTTGACAGTGATAGTAATATTCAAATAGATTGGAAAAAGTTTTGCTCTGCTTACTGAAATCATTATTCATCTTGTTAACACCCTCTAGAATGTCAATGCTGTTACAAATCAAGTGTCATCAGCAAAAAAAGGTAGAACTTATTTTCCACACTGGCTGTATTAATGCAAGAATTTAAAAGCATTATGTTTACTGAAAAAAATGCAAAAAACATAATTTTTTCAAAAAGCATATTCTAATATGTGTATCTTTATTACTTCAGTCTACCTAGTTTCACATAAAAATGTAATTGCTTGATTATCAGAGATCACATGGATCCAATGGAAACATTTCCTTGCTTGTGGCCTCGGCTTAGTCTACCACAGCCAGAGGTGATTCCAGACATTAACGTTGTGGTGGCCATTGCTATTTCATTGATCTACTGAACTTTCATTATTAGCCCCGGTCACATCAAAGATGATTTTGAAATCGTGCATCTTACAGTGAAGTCGCACAATTTCAAAATAGGATGACCTGCCAAATTTCGGTTGCGATTCGCAAGACATCTGATACAGATGTCTATGCAAATCGCAACAAACGTAGTACAGGTACTACTTTAGAAATCGGTGCGGCTCCGACCAAGTCGCAACAACACCGATATGACCATTCTAATAGCGGACAATAGGGTGCGACTTGGCATACAATTTCCAAGTCGCATGGCATGCAAATCGTATGCCAAGTTACACCTGATGTGACCGGGGTATAAATCCGCTAAATAAATGAATGCGTGCATAAAAAACAAAAAGGTATGCAAAGTCTTACAGCTCAGTTTCATTAGCAAGCCACAGCCAGAGTATAAAAGCTCTTTGTTCTTTCAGGCTAGGTTCACACCTATGCAGGCTGCATTTGAGCCGTTTCTGCATTGCGTTTTGCATCTTTTTGCTGCATTTTGTATGCGTTTCACTTTTTGTTTTTTAATTTTTCTTGTTGATAAGCAGATTTAAAATGCAAAATGCATCAGAAACGCAGCAAAATTCAGCAAAAGCACAATACATGGTCTTCTGCAGTGTTTCCATTGAATTCTATAGAACCAAAAACGCAACTTTTTGCATTAAAAAAAATCCCTGACCCTTTCCAAAAAGCACTCAGATGTGAACATGTCCCATAGGAAATCATGTTAAATGGACTATACTGTGTTTCTGCAAAACGCTTAGGTGTGAACCTAGGGTTACTGAATAAACCCTTATAGTATATAGGATAATGTATCCCTTTAAATATATTGTAGACTTTAGGGTTAAAGCCCCGTTCGCATGTTGAGAATATCGGACTAATTATCTTTTTTTTTTGCATGCTAGTCTCATATCGATAGGTTACTAAAGTTACGTAAATTCTAGTACGACAGAATAAAAAAATTTAAGTGATGTAATGTATTGTATTTTCAGTCGAAAACTGTACTGATTAAACGAAAATTGTATAAACTGGAATCGTACAAAAAAGTTTTCATGCTTGCCCCTTCAAATAATTTTGGATGAAAGTTGTGAACTAACAATCAGATTATCATACGATCGCTTTGAAAGCGATATTTTTTGCATGATTTTCTGATCATGTGTACTAGGCTTTAGCGACACTAGTGCTGCATTTGGCTGCTCATTGATCTCCTGGGTGAATTCTAATCTCCTTTTACAATAGGGAGGTACATTATTCCATACATAACTGGATAATATTATACAAATGTCAAACTAGAAGTTGAAATTTGAAGCATTTTCTGTTGAACATCAGCGAATGAGACCTACCTAATAGATGTACCATTTTAAATATTAACAAGTGCTGGCAGCGGAGGATCTCGGAGTAAGCGCAGTGTTTTATCTTCAAGTAAGCTCCGCTTCATGGTTGCCTAGTATTCCTGTTTTGTTCATTTAAACCCGGTGATGGATTCATTTTGAATCGCTGCCAGCCATGCAGGAGCTCAGGTGCTGAATAAAATGGCAGGTGGCTCGAGCTGACTTAACAGCAATTAAATGTACAAATCTTTGATTAGTCCCCTGAGAATGGAGTCATTAGCAACACTGAATGGACCAGCTTGCTTTCCCCTGCCTCATTAACTGCAGTACTCAGGTTACCTGAATGAGCAGAAATAAATAAAGAAGTGCAAGCTTCTCCTGCTGGATTAGGATGGGGACAGAAGGGAAGCTTGTGTTAGCATTTCACAGTTTAACAGATAGGTCATGACTTATCTACATGGCTGTTTAAACAAAGTCTTGCACTTGATGTCTTGTGGCAATCAGTGCTGGCACAGTAGATGACAGGAGATAAGGATTCCATTAATGTATATCTAGAGAACTGACTGAATTTTTTGGTGTACATTTTGGCATTTGCCTGTATTCTGCATATGTATCAGGAGGACATACAATGGACACAGCTGGGCCATTGGTTAGTCTTCTTGCCAATCTACAGACTGGGATAGTAATCAGTATACGTTGATCCAGCTGCCTAGGCCCTGAAACACGAGAATAACACAATAATGTTTGTTACTTTCCTTAAAGGGTGTAGCCAAATTTGTGTTTCACTGCGGTAGGTTCAAAACTGCTGTAGGTGTGTTTTTTTACTGCCTATTGGGGAGAGTTCCCTGCATTTGCTGTTGAATGGAAATGTCTACAAAATGAAGGGGAACTCATTTTCAGATAGTTGTCCCACTTCGATCCATCTATGGCCGGATTAAATCTTGAAGTATAGCTAGTTGGGCGGGAACTAGGGTTGCCACCTTATCCCTTCAAAACTGAACACATAATAATTACATGGGTTCTGAGGCTGATTTAATGCAGATACGGCACTAGGTGAGTTTAATTACCACCTTAAGCAGCCACAGAACCTGTGTAAACAATATATGATAGGTTCTACAAGGATAAGGTGGCAACCCTAGCAGGCACCGGCCAAATTTCGATCCATCTACAGGTGAAACTTGAAAAATTAGAATATCATGCAAAAGTTCATTTATTTCAGTAATGCAACTTAAAAGGTGAAACTAATATATGAGATAGACTCATTACATGCAAAGCAAGATAGTTCAAGCCGTGATTTGTCATAATTGTGGTGATTATGGCTTACAGCTCATGAAAACCCCAAATACACAATCTCAGAAAATTAGAATATTACATGCAATCAATAAAACAAGGATTGTACATAGAACAATATCAGACCTCTGAAAAGTATAAGCATGCATATGTACTCAGTACTTTGTTTGGGCCCCTTTTGAAGCAATTACTGCCTCAATGCGGCATGGCACGGAAGCTATCAGCTTGTGGCACTGCTGAGGTGTTATGGAAGACCAGGATGCTTCAATAGCGGCCTTCAGCTCTTCTGCATTGTTCAGTCTCATGTGTCTCATCTTTCTCTTGGCAATGCCCCATAGATTCTCTATGGGGTTCAGGTCAGGTGAGTTTGCTGGCCAATCAAGCACAGTAATCCCACGGTCATTGAACCAGGTTTTGGTGCTTTTGGCAGTGTGGGCAGGTGCCAAGTCCTGCTGGAAAATGAAGTCAGCATCCCCATAAAGCTCGTCTGCGGAAGGAAACATTAAGTGCTCCAAAATCTCCTGGTAGACGGCTGCGTTGACCCTGGACTTAATGAAGCACAGTGGACCAACACCAGCAGATGACATGGCTCCCCAAATCAACACAGACTGTGGAAACTTCACACTGGACTTCAAGCATCTTGCAGTGTGTGCCTCTCCATTCTTCCTCCATAGTCTGGGTCCTTGGTTTACAAATAAGATGCAAAAGTTGCTCTCATCAGAAAAGAGGACTTTGGACCACTGAGCAACAGACCAGGTCTGTTTTTCTTTAGTCCAGGTAAGATGCTTCTGACGTTGTTTGTTGTTCAGGAGCGGCTTGACAAGAGGAATATGACATTTGAAGCCCATGTCCAGGATCCGTCTGTGTGTGGGGTGGCTCTTGATGCGCTGACTCCAGCCTCAATCCACTCCTTGTGAAAGTCCAACACTTTTGAATGGCCTTTTCCTGACAATCCTCGCCAGGCTGCGGTCATCCCTGCTGCTTGTGCACCTTTTTTCTTCCACACTTTTCCCTTCCACATAACTTTCTATTAATGTGCTTTGATACAGCACTTTGGGAACATCCAACTTCTTTTGCAATTACCTTTTGAGGCTTTCCTTCCTTATGGAGGGTGTCAATGATGGTTTTCAGCACAACTGTCAGGTCAGCAGTCTTTCCCATGATTGTGATTCCTACTGAACCAGACTGAGAGACCGTTTAAAGGCTTAGGAACCCTTTGCAGGTGTTATGGCTTAATTAGCTGATTAGAGTGGGACACTTTGAGCTGAGAATATTGCACCTTTTCACAATATTCTCATTTTCTGAGATTGTGGATTTGGGGTTTTCATGAGCTGTAAGCCATAATCATCACAATTATGACAAATTACGGCTTGAACTATCTTGCTTTGCATGTAATGAGTCTATCTCATATATTAACTTCACCTTTTAAGTTGCATTACTGAAATAAATGAACTTTTGCACTATATTCTAATTTTTCGAGTTTCACCTGTATGTGCAGGCTGGTTAAACTAACGTTGATCTATCAACTGACTTTAGATGCACCAGCTTGTTGGGGTTTCTTTTGCCCGATCACTGCCAGCGGCTATAGTTGCCAGCAGTGATCATTGTATTCTGCTGGTGGGGAAGGCTCCCTGCTCTCCCTGCTGGAAGAACACAATAGCACTGTGGAAGGGATTCTCTCATCAACACTGACTGTATTGACAGGGGAATCAAGCAAATTTTCTTCCCTTCAACCACAGAAGGGAAGAAAGAAAATTGTTTGATTTCCCCATCAAAACTGTATGGCCTGCCTTACTTCTACCTTTTGTGACAAATGTCTCATTTTCTATCTAGGTGACAATGGCCACCAGAACAAGTATCCCCAGTGGGAACGCAAATCCTGATAAAAATCTGACAGGCAGGGGTGTTTTCTGGAAGCAGTAGGCCTGTGTGCAAGATCATACAAAAGGAGAAAAAAGTGCAGAGCACACATCACGACAAAAAGTGAGTGTTTTATGTGTGCTGAATATTGGGTGTGACTTAAAGGAACACAACGTGCAGGGCTGTAGTGGAAAGTAACAGAGTTCAGTTGTCAGTAGTAAGTGATGCAGCATTCAGGAGTCAGAAGTGATGCAGAGTTCAGGGGTCCGAAGTGAGTAATGCAGAGTTCAGGGGTCCAAAGTAAGTAATGCAACGTTTAGGGGTCAGTAGTAAGTGATGCAACGTTCAGGGGTCAGTAGTACGTGATGCAACGTTCAGGGGTCAGTAGTACGTGATGCAACGTTCAGGGGTCAGTAGTGAGGTGAAGTAACAATTGCAGCTGCAGTAAAGACTCAGGACAAGGGGCGGGCGGACTGACCATTTGGAAACTCGGGCACTGCCCGAGGACACGGGGTCAGTAGGGGGGCCCCCATGAGATGCCCCTGGTACCTTTTTCATAGGCTTTTTTGAGTTTGGGCAAGGACACAGGGGCCCCATGATCCCCTATTGCCCGGGGGCCCCATGAGTTGTCAGTCCGCACCTGCTCAGGAATGAAAGTTATTCCTCACTCTTGTGCAATGTGTGAGGGCACATTGGTCCCACACACATTGCACCCATGGAGGATATGCCAATGCTAAAAAGGGTTCTAATCTTTCTTTACTTAGGTTTTAATACTCATGGTTTTATCAGTCAAGTATTGGCTCAAGCAGCATGAAATATCTAGTTGCTCTGCATTAGACAAGCATTTGTCATGCTGTTTTTGGGAAGAGTTACTTAACATAGCTATGCCCCTATACAATCCCAATGTCCTTTTTCAGGACAACACGCTAGCACTTCCAGATCAGAGTGATGCTGATTGGTCAATGTGGTCAAAGAGCATCACTCTGATCTGTCCCAGAAGTGCTGCAGCGAGAAGAGTGGAGATTTTAATTACTTAGATCGTTGGCCAGGTTGCATGGGCACTCATAGTTCAGCATCCCAAGAGGTAAGTACAGTGAGGACCGGGGGGGGGGGTGATGAGGGTGTACAGTGTTCACTTTACATTTTTTTCTGTAAAAGGTGAACTAATTTTTTAAGTGAAATCTAAGCAAAGCAATTCCTTGCCATATTGCTGTCTCAGTGAAGAATAGGACTGTATTACTAACAGTGGAGAAATAAATTCACTTAATAGTGGAGTGGTGTTAAACTGTGCAGTGTGTGTGCAAACCTGGTTGACTCAGGAATGTGTCATGTGACCGGGGCCCCTTGTGTAACATGGGCCTTAGGTGTTCAGTTAGATTCCCAGAGCCCTAACCTGGACCATGAAAAATACTAATTGTGTCAGAAGATGTTCCAGGTGTTAGGGGGTTAAAGGACTTGTGACCAAGAGGATGAGAGAGAGTGGTAGCCCTATGGCCTGCATCCATGCACGTGAACAATGTGTGAGAAGGCGTAGGAGCCAATCAATTGCCTAAAGCTCTGTGAGGGAAGACGCTCAGCTTCATGTGCTGGTCACATGCATGGTAAAGAACAGCTTGCCTACGGCCCTATGTAGGCTTTCAAAGTTGTGTGAAAATTTTTTTGGTATGCAAAGCATTTAAAAAGCAATTGTTGAGTAAACCAGTGTATTCCAAAACTTCAAAATTTGATCTGGCAACAAAGGTTCAAATTATCTTGGGCTACGCTGATTCTTCTTCAGATGTAAAAAAAAAAAAAAAAAACAACGATTTTTTTCCTTACACTCTTTGCAGCTTTTGATAAGATCACATGACCAGGATAGGTCAGAGCTCACCCATATCCCTACAACCTCTTGCCAGCTGTTGCCAGCTCCACCTCCTTGTAGCACCCTCTAGTGTAGAGCATTACAGGTAAAATCATTGTTTATGGCTCATGGTAGTTGTGTGAGTCGTGATTAAGGTTGAGTTATTGCAGGTCAGCTGGATGACTCTACAAGTTGTGGCTCTATTGCTTCCTCCTGACTCTGGAGGATTATAGAACCTTCCAGAGGTTGCGAAGCAGGAAAGGCTGGAGGCCTAATCTGCATATCCATGCCAATCCCAGGTTTGAAGGCATGGTAGAGTGGTGGACTGGTCTATAAATATGGGGGAGTCAGGCTGACAGGGTACTCTGGTGAAAGATGGAGTGCAGAGGAGACTGTCGGTATCTAGGAGGTGTCCTCTATGTCTGGGCGGGTGGCCTCTAGGCTGTGCTCAGGAGGATGCATTCTACAGAGAGGCATGGAAGGGATCAAAGCCTGGAGCAGCAGGGAGCAAAGAACAGTGTGAGTACAGCAGTACATTCTGGGATCTACAAGGTGAAAGACTGCCAAACGTAGCACACTGTCTAAGTACAGCATTAGACTCAATCCTTGACCTGGGAGATTTTCTGAGAAGCCAGGTGGGTTGGTAGTGCTTGCAGGCTGTGGAGGTGGGAGCAGCTCTGAAAGGGGGAGAGAAGACATCTTTGCATGTAGCTACGAGAAGTAAAGTGATTTTTGATGGGGCTGCTAGTTCCTAGCCTGTAAGGGGCATCTGCTACTGATCCGCAACAACTGATGGCTTTCAGAAAAAGAACAGTCCAGGATGTGATTTGTATATAGGAAGGAAGTGTCCCCCTTCCATTGTTTCAAGTCAGATTTGGCATCCCATAATCCCTGTTTTCTTATCCAAGTTGAATTCCCCTAGTAAAACAACAAAACCAAGTTCATGGACTGGTCATTGTCTTTGGATGCCTGAAAAATACCTGAGGCCTGGCTGTGCGGAGAGAGGCTTAAGGGTACCCACAACACAGCGGCCCTTAGGAGGGTAGCATTACATCCCTCTATAGCCAAAAGAAACACATTACTCTAAAGTGGAGTTAAATGGTTGTAGCATCCTTTTATTACCACTTGACCTCCAGAAGGTTTTACCCCCTTCATGACCAGGGCATTTTTTGCTATTCAGTATTGTGCTACTTTAACTGACAATTGCTCGGTCATGCAACATTGTACCCAAATGATATTTATATCATTCTTTTCCTACACAAATAGTTCTGTCTTTTGATGATATCACCACTTTTTTGCTATATAAAATGAAAAAATATGAAAAATTAAAAAAAAAAAAAAAACCCCACACATTTTCTTAATTTCTGTTTTAGAATTTTGCAAATAAATATTATTCCTCCATAAATTTAGGCCAAAATGTATTTTGCTACATTTCTTTGGTATAAATAACCCAAACCAGTGTATATTATTTAATCTTTGTGAGTTAGTGTCTACAAACTATGGTATTTATGTATATTGTAACAGGGTTAGCTCAGCAGCGGGTGTGTTTGATCCCGTGGATGAGTTCACAACAAAAGGTGCGGGTTACACTAATTACAAGAGGAAAAACATCAAAACAAAAAAGAAACATGAAAATAAAATCTTTGCCAACTTTGCCACTTACTATACACACAGCTTTCCTCGCTATCAACTAGGTGCAGCCTTGTGTTGCCCCCAGTCCCTATCTCCCTGTTATTTAGAGGTTGGCCACACAGGCGTTTGTCTCACTGCACAGACAGCTATGATGCTCCCCAGTCTACTCCGGCACAGAACTAGTTCCATTACATTACATTACAATACATTGAGTTTATATAGCGCCAAAGGGTTTGCTCAGCGCTGTACAATAGAGGGGGGGACAATACATGAAGCATTACAGCAACTACAAACAGCACACGAGGGGTTATAGGGCCCTACTCTTTCGAGCTTACAATCTAGGAGGGAGGGGGTAGTGGTACAGGAGGAAGTGGCTGTGGGGGATGGAGTGGTAGGAGGAATGAAGGAGAGCAGCAGTTAGGTGAGGGTGGGGTAGGCTTCCCTGAAAAGGTGGGTTTTCTGGGAGCGCCTGAAGGTGAGGAGGGAAGGTGACAGTCTGATGGATTGGGGTAGTGAGTTCCAGAGGATGGGGGAGGACCTGGAGAAGTCTTGCAGACGTGGGTGTGAGGAGGAGACCAGGGAGCAAGATAGAAGGAGGTCCTGTGAAGAGCGAAGGGTACGGGTAGGGTGGTACTTGGGAATCAGGTCGGTGAGGTAGTTAGGGGCAGTGTTGTGAATGGCTTTGTAGGTCAGAGTGAGTAGTTTGAATTTGATGCGTTGGGCGATAGGGAGCCAGTGGAGGGAGAGGCAGAGGGGGGTGGCAGAGGTGGAGCGGGTGGTGAGGTGGATGAGTCTAGCCGCTGAGTTGAGGATGGTCTGAAGCGGGGAGAGCCTGCACTGGGGTAGGCCGGTGAGGAGGGAGTTGCAGTAGTCAAGGCGTGAGATAATCAGGGAGTGTATGAGTAGTTTAGTAGTGTCTGGGGTAAGGAAGGTGCGTATTTTGGCGATATTGCGGAGGTGGAGTCTGCATGTGTTTGTAAGTGATTTGACATGAGGTTGGAAGGAGAGGTTAGAGTCCAGAATGACTCCAAGGACTTTGGCTTGCGGGGCGGGATTGATGGTGGTGATGTTAGTAGTGATGGATAGGATGGGGGGGGGGGGGGCGCGGGAAGGGGGGAAGACGAGAAGCTCGGTTTTGGAGAGGTTGAGCTTGAGGAAATGGAGCGACATCCAGTCAGAGATGTCGTTTAGGAGGTGAGTGATGCGGGCGGAGAATGTGGGGGTGAGGTGGGGGGTGGAGAGGTAAATTTGAGTGTCATCAGCGTAGAGGTGATAGTTGAAGCCGTGGGAGTGTATGAGTTTGCCAAGGGAGGAGGTGTAGATGGAGAAGAGAAGGGGTCCAAGGACAGAGCCCTGGGGGACCCCAACAGAGAGGGGGAAGGAAGGGGAGGTGGCACCATTGTAGGAAACGCTGAAGGAGCGTCGGTTCCAGGATGGAGCCACTCGCTATGCAGGCTGGGAAGTTTTCTAGAGGCCCTAATGAGCCCACTTGCTTCAGCTGGGTGCATTACCTCACTGCTGAAGGGCTCAGCACTACCCGCTAGCAGGGATGTATTTACCACAAGGCAAACAAAGCATTTGCCTAGGGTGGCATTTTTCAGGGGGGCAGCACTGCCCCTTGGAAGAAGGGACAGAAGAAGGGACACACGTGGCATGGGGACCTGGTGGGTTCCGAGAGATACTGTGGGTTTCATGACGGTGTATGCACAGCCCGACTCTCGTTCCTGGGGATGTCCGGAGCTGTGAAGGTGAATGTTTTTCTCTCTCTCGCCATGGGGGATGATGGCTGGTGTATGGGAGGCAGTGGTAGTGGAAGGCTCGGGTAGAAGGCAGGGGTATTCTTGGTCAATGTCAGGTTCTTTCTGTGGGGGGCACCAATTTTTGTGTTGCCTAGGGCAGCACAAAACCTAAATACACCACTGTCCGCTAGTAGAACAAATCCACATAGAGCCTGAATCCAGGACAAATGTACCTGCCATCCTGGACGCAACCAGGTGATTTTACCTGCCTACTGTCACAAAATATATATATATGAAAATTGATCAATCCTGATGTACAGGCGGGCAATCTAATTTCTTGAGGTACTGCCAGGACAGTACAAGTATCCCTCAAATTACCCCTTTTTGAAAAGTAGAAAGTCCAAGGTATTTAAGTATTTTGAGAGGCATGGCAAGTTTTAGTTTTTTTGCCACAATTTTTTGGAAAATGAAATTAAAAAATGTGTGTGTTTTTTCCACAATTTTATTTTTACATACGGTCACCAGTGAAGTAGTATGGCAGTGATCAGGGATACTGGCTTGTGACAGTATGTAACAAAAAAAAATAATTTTCATTCAATTGTTTTAAACATTTTTTTCTTTTTCTAACTTTTTTCTTCTTTTTGTTACAAATTTTTTTTATACTGTCATCAGAGTAGTTCTGTGTCACCATAGAAGAGGGGGTGATTTTTTGTTTACACTGGTATTGCTTATAATACTGATGATCACTGTTATAAACAATAGGTAAAGAATATGTAAACTCAGCATTTCATATTCCTGATATGTGCCTGCTGTATCATGTACTTGTATGAAAGGTATCCTGTTCTCTTAGTATTGCTTTCTTTGTCTGAAATCCCTGGTGATCTTGCCAGTCCCTCTGCTTTTCTATTAAAAACTGACCACACTAAGCAGGAGAACTCACCATGGTCAGTTATCTAGTTGTGCTGGGAACTCAGTCTGATCTCTTCTAATGATCAAACATGTCCTGACACCCCCCCCCCCCCTTCACAGCATTTCACTGGGAAGGTCAATGCATTTTCTCCTCCTCCATCTCTTATGCAGCTGAGAACAGAGAGAATGTGATCACTTGTAAAAAAAAAAAAATGTATATAATATTTTAATCTTTTTAATGGCTTTCCATTCATGATAGCTTCCTGTTAACATGCTGTTATTGGCTACAGCTAATCACATGGTGCAGGTTGTCAGGTACCAAGTGATAGCTGTTGGCCAATCACAGGTTCACAACACTAACACCCCGGTCACATCAAAGCTGATTTTGAAATCGGAAGACTTGCTGATCTGAGGTGCGATTTGCAAGACATCTGACACAGATGTCTATGCAAATCATACCAAAAGTAGTGCATGCACTACTTTAGAAATTGGTGCGGCTCTGACCAGGTCGGAACCACACTGATTTGACCGCTCCAATTGTGGACAATAGGGTGCGACTTGGCATACGATTTGCAAGTCACATGGCATGGAAATTGCATGCCAAGTCGCACCCGATGTGACCGTGGGGCGAGGAAGCAATCATGAATGGAAACCACTCATTACTGTTTTGTTTACATTGTAATCATGTGATTGTTCTGACTGGTCATAGCAATCTCATGAGACCCAGGATGGATACTGAGTGCCGTGATCCATTGTGTTCCCCAGTTGTATCCACCTGTGCGCCCCAGGAGGCATGCTAGTGCGCATGTGCCAGGCAACGTACTAGTACGTCACTGTGCCTGGATGTGCTACCCGTTAGCAGTATATGTACTGTTAGTGTTTGATGAGGAAACAGCTCTCATTGTTTGAACACTGTGTGGAGTAAATGAAATGTTTTGACTGACATTCTGTGGTTTAGCCTCAAGATGTCACTGTTTTTCTAACACAGCCTCAGACTGCATAGATATTTCTATATTCATGAAGAGGTGGGGTTTTCACACAGAGTTTAGAGAGAACAGGAAGAAGAGGGAGAAGCCATGTTCAGAGGATGGTGACTGAAGGAGCCATGTGAGCAGAGAATCTGATGGCATCCAGGTGTGAGAACATCCCTCAGTAAACAGAGCTGCAGCGAAGTGAAGCTGATCGTGTTCAAAACCCTGATCCTGTTCAGAGAAAGGAAGATTGCTGCCAGGAATGCTGATGAGAGCAGAGGAACTAAGCAACATATACTGCGATACCGCATGCTTGTTGGAGAGACATTTGTTCTGTTCAGAGTCACCAGCGGTTGCAAGGCAGACCCGGGTCGGTAAGATCGTGCACGCACCTCATTTCAGTGTTGGCACCTAGAGACTGAGATCAGGCCTATAGTTAGTTAGTTAGTTAGGGTCTCTGTTTGTGTCAGGCCACAAGTGTTATTACTGATCATTGGAAGTACTCCATAACATAAAGTGACATTTCACATTGAAGAGCTGATAAAATCTCACAAACTCAAGCCAGACTGGTGTTTTGCTCAGAAGGAATACTCAGGCACGTGCTACAGGACCAGTTATGGGAAGGAGAATACTGTAGATTTGTGTAAGATTGTAAGCTGTTGTACTGCACCGCAGGCTAGCCCATACCGTACACCCATACACTGATTCCTTCTCTTTTAGGGTAATAACGGGTAAGGTGTGGCAGCTTAGTTGTGCCCGCCAGTAGGTAAATTACTACACTTTCTACCTTCATCCATCAGAAGGCTCCGTGCTGTGCAACACAAGGGTCTCGGCCTTTGGGCTGGGTGTATGTAAATTTATTGTATGTTTCCAGCATTTGTGGTTGTGTTTATTTGCCATATCTAAGTAAAATTCTGTTGTAGCAAAAGCTGGTGTTCGGGTTGCCTTCCTCGTTCGTGACTTCACTGTATCCTGGGGAGCCCACCCCGGTACACGGCTTACATTAGCAACGGTAAGTGGTTAAATATTTACATTAAAATAACAAAAAACATAACAATACAGATCAAATGAGGTTGCAGGTCCTTGAAGGTACCATATAACTAAATGTGTTTTTAGCACCAATTGGCTAAGTTCTGCCCCCAGCCAAAAAGCACTGCCTTGGGGACTTTCCCTGCTGACCTCAGACACTGATTGTTCTATAACTACCTGAGTTGACCAGACCAACTAGAGGACACCATACAGAAGAAGGGTCCCCACCGTTTTCTCAAGAACATCAGATTTAACCTCCCTAGTGGTCTGATTATGTCCATATTTCTGTGCTCAAAGCGGTACATTTTTTTGCATGGGAATATGTAGGCCTGTAATTTTTAGGAATAACTCACTGAAATCTGTCTGAACAAGAGTCTAGTAAACATCCCGGGTATGTTAAAATTTGAAACATGAAATCATACATTATAATAAATAATCATAAAAAATAATAATATAATAATAATACATTTAATTAAATAATATAATAAAACCAAAAACACTGAAATTTGAAATATAGCGCCAAGTTCGCACATCACTGAGCAAAGTCTCAGAATCGTTTTCAGTGTCTGATGACGAATTTCCCCACGAATCATTATTACTCAATTCTGCAAGTAGTTCTAATTTACTATCGCTAATCTCTTGCTGATCTAAAACCGCTTTTGACCTAAAGGGACACTTTTTGGACGCCATGGACTTTTCTCAGTTTCAAGGCAGAAAGAACAGTAAAAATGCAGGCAGCGCACAGGACAAAGCACTCGGGACAAAATGTATGTGAAATGGTTTGATACAGTAATGTTTTACTATGTGATTTTAGTGTATTTAGTGAATGTCACTTTTTGTCATTTTCAAATTTCCCGCCAGTTCCGTCCCCCCCCGTACGTCCTGACGCATGCAGGGGACGGAACCCAGATGACAGATGCCGGCATCTGTCGGAGGACATTACAGGGGACATTGCAGGAGGGACATAAGCTTGGGATTACCGCTTGTGGTACTGAAACTTTACCCCGAGCTACACTCGGGAATACTGCTAGGGAGGCTACGACACCTTCAAGAACCTGAAACCGCCACAACCTAAATACAAAACCTCATGAACCAACAATTATGTCCATCTGACAGCTTCTGATCTTTGACTGGATTGCCTTCACTCCTCCACACGAACAATGCTCCCATGCTCCTCCCAATCACCCCACTTCTTCAGCTGATCTGGTAATTACTATTACTTTCTTCACACTTTTAGTCCTCATGCATTGGTGTTTAGCCGCATTTTTCCAGCGTTTGTGGTTTTTAGTGTTTTTTATTATTTATTTATTTATTTCAGGTACTTATATAGTGCCATCAATTTGCGCAGCGCTTTACATATATATTGTACATTCACATCAGTCCCTAACCCTAACCATTTAGCCACTGTGCTGCTCTACATTTTCTTTTCGGTTTGTGGCGTTTTACCACGTTTTGCCACGTTTTTTCAGCGTTAGAGCATTTTTACAGCTAAAAAACTCCTCTAGAAACCCACTAGTTTTGGGTTTTTTTCCAGCCAAAAAACTGTCCCAGCAAAAAAATGTTGATTACAGTTTATGTGTGCATGGACCCATAGTATAACATACTGGGGAGTTTACTGGCTGTAGAAAAAAACGTCAAAAGCCAAAAACAGCCGCTGTAAAAATGTGAAGTGTGCATGAGGACTTAAACCAATTCATTCTTGGCTTCTCTTCTACCGAATCATACATGCCCTGCTACTAACTCACTTCTTTAATAGCTCCAGGCATACCTTTCTTGTAAAATATGTTATACTTTAAATGCTTCTTTAAAGGTATACGTGGATGTGGTATACTTGGATTTTGCAAAAGCGTTTGACACAGTTCCCCACACACGGCTAATGTGTAAGGTAAAGTTTACAGGCTTGGAAAAATCTGTATGTAAATGTATAGAAAACTGGCTAAAAGATCGTATTCAGAGAGTAGTGGTTAATGATTCATACTCTGAATGGTCTAGGGTTGTCAGTGGTGTACCCCAAGGTTCAGTGTTGGGGCCCTTAATTTTTTATATATTTATAAACAATATAGGGTCTGGGATTAAAAATCCCATTTCAGTCTTTGCAGATGACACCAAGCTGTGCAGTGGAATAACGTCCTTACAGAATGTCTTCAATTTACAAGCCGACCTCAATGCACTGTTTAATTGGGCAACTATGTGGCAAATGAGGTTTAATGTTGATAAATGTAAGGTTATGCACTTGGGGGCTAAGAATATGCATGCATCATACATACTAGGGGGGTGCAACTGGGGGGATCAATGGTGGAGAAGGATCTGGGGGTTCTGGTAGATCACAAGCTTAATAATGGCATGCAATGCCAAGCTGCGGTTTCTAAAGCGAGCAAAATCCTCTCTTGTATTAAAAGAGGTATAGACTCCAGAGGGAGATATCATATTACCCCGGTACAAATCATTAGTAACACCTCATCTGGAATATGCAGTTCAGTTTTGGGCACCAATTCACAAAAAAAACATTGGGGAACTGGAGAAAGTACAGAGAAGGGCAACCAAACTGATAAGAGGCATGGAGGAGCTCAGCTATGAGGAAAGATTAGAGGAACTAAATTTATTCTCTCTTGAGAAGAGGAGATTAAGGGGGGATATGATCAACATGTATAAATACATCAGTGGTTCATATAGCGAACTCGGTGTAGATCTATTCACCCTGAGGTCATCACAGAGGACAAGGGGGTACTCTTTACGTCTGGAGGAAAAGAAATGTAATCTCCAAACACAGAAAGGTTTCTTCACAGTGAGAGCTGTTCTGTCCCCACATGAAGGCGAATGAAGGTATAACTGATAATGGCTGTGTAACTTCCTACCTTCGTATCCAAGCAGTGGAGCAGACCAGATTGGCAGATGCTCAGGTTAGACGGATCCAAACGTATACACAGGAATGAAATCAGCGTGGGTTTATTTGATCCAAATACAACGACAAACAGTGATACAATACTGTAAGGTAGTAGAGGTATTGATGCTGTCCTGTGATATCTTTCCTGAAGCTAACTGCTGGTCAAAAACTGATGCCTTCACAAGCCCAGGGTATTGAATGTCCTGTCACACAGCTATGAACACATAAAAATGGCTGCAGGAAGTGACACAACCAAGGCTGCTTAAAACCACGCCCAGCAGAGGAAAAACTTACTAACAAGAGCAGAGGCGTGCAGCATGAAAATTCTGGCCAGCAGATAGCAGCAACAGATCAATGCATAGAAACAACATGGTGAAATAAGAATTGGTAATACAATGCAATGCACAGTTAAATAACAAATATGAGGAGAACAGCACAAGAGCTGTGAAAATGTGGACTAGACTCCCTCAACAGTTGGTTCTGGCCAGCTCCATGGATTGCTTCAAAAAAGGTCTGGATTCTTTCTTAGATACACAGAATATAAATGGATACTAACATTTATAGGTAAAGTTGATCCAGGGAATATCCGATTGCTTTTGGGGGATCAGGAAGGAATTTTTTCCCAGCAGGAGTAAATTGGATCATGCTTTGCTGGGGTTTTTTTGCCTTCCTCTGGATCAACTGTGGGTGTAGGATTAGAACTTTTTTTTTTCTATGGTTGAACTGGATGGACCTCTGATGGACAAGTTAGACCTTATGCTCCTTTAGTTTTATCTTGGCTTTTGACAGCATTACCTAAGAGATTTGTTATGTGCTTGTGGTGTGCCTGTTATTAGCTTGGCCCCTTTTAAAAGTTCAATTCTTTCATAACTAAGTGAGTAAAGTTGATACAAAGAATCCTTCCCCTGAAAGAAAAAGAAAGCATTTAATGGCTTTGCGTTTCAAAAGCCCTGTCACTAACAGCAGCCGCATTATGCACTATAATGCATAAAATCTATAGCTTACATCATCTGCGGATTTTCTCTATAATTTACTCCTCCGTCAAGTTATGTGGGATCACCTCCTTTCCAACAAGTGGTAAAATAAAACCAGCATAGCAGATTACAGGAGCATTTTGGAGACAGGAATGATTAGACCTTGGATAGCTAAGTGCCAAGGTCAAAACTGTCAAATATGACTGATTATATTTTCTAATGGTTTTCCACTGCTTATTAAAGAGCACTCAAGGATTTTAAGTCTCCTGTGATCACTGTGATCGCAGCCACGTGCTGCTTGCAATGATGTATTCACTAATCTTAGACACCATAAACAATAGCTAACCACTTGTAATTGAGTTTAAATTGATTTCAGGTGGCTTCAGAGAAAAGCAATTTCTATAGCAGATTAACCTTTTAATTAAAGTAAATTAAGTTTATAAACAGGTATATGCATGTTGCTTGAAGCAGAAAATCATATTATATTTATGCCCGTGTGGGCTAAAGCTGCTGTTGTAGTCTAAAGTACCAACAGTTTGCAAATAAAGACAGATTTAATGCCATTTTTTTTTTCAAACACTGCATAAATTAATGGAATTGCCATCTCAAAACAGAAGACATTCACATTTTTCTGCTTATTTTCAACACCAAATGAAGAGTTATTTTCTGCTTTGAAACTGTAGATAGAGAAATAAATCACTGAGAAATGTCTTTTTGGCCAACTTGTGTCAGATTTGCTGTTTTATGGAGCATGGGACAAATCGACACTCCTATTGGTTCTGATGAAAATCCGTGCCAGATCCCCATTGCATCAATTTTAATTACGTATGAGATGCAGAAACCTTTAGGATGTGTTAGGTCTCATTCACCCTAGGTTCACACTTATGCAGGTTGCATATGATGTGTCTCTGCACTGCGTTTTTGCACTTGCATTTTTTATGTGTTTTGCGTTTTTTTAATTTTTTTCTTCTTACATCAACAATGCAGCAAAAACACAATACATGCTTTTCTGCAGCATTCCCATTGAAGTCTTTGCAACCAAAAATGCAATGTTTTGCATTCAAAAAAGTTCCTTACCCTTTACAAAAAATGCATCGGGTGAAAATGAGGAGATGTGAACCTGTCCCATAGGAAATCATGTTAAATGGACTGTACTGCGTTTCTGCAAAATGCGGCAGAAAAGGCTTAGGTGTGAACCTACCCACATGGAAAAAAAAAATATTTTAAATATATTTTTAAAATATTCTTCCCAAATATATTGACATATATTTGAAATACTCCAATTTTGTCCGTATTTAATATATATATATATATATATATATATATATATATATATATATATTTAAATGCTGTATGTTGAAAAACGTTTTTTATATATTACAAAATATATGAAAAATATTTAAAAAAATACATTTTCATATATACTGTATGTCTTTAACTGTTTCAATACCGTGTGATTTTACACCTTCCTGCCCAGGCCATTTTTCAGGTTTCAGCGCTCTCACACTTTGAATGACAATTGCGCGGTCATACAACACTGTACCCAAACTAAAATTTTATCATTTTATTCACACAACTAGAGCTTTCTTTTGGTGGTATTTAATCACCGCTGGGGTTTTTTTTTTTGCTAAATTAACAAAAAAAGACCAAAAATTTTGAAAAAAAACCACATTTTTCTTTGTTTCTGTTATAAAAGTTTACAAATAAATAATTGTTCTTCATAAATTTAGGCCGAGATGTATTCTGCTACATGTCTTTGGTGAAAATAACCCAAATTAGGATGTATTTTTTAGTTTGTAGGAAAGTTATAGAGTTCACAAACTATGGTATAGATCTGAATATTGATCAATCCTGAAGTACTGACAGCCAATCTAATTTCTTGAGGTCCAAGAATGTCAGAATAGTACAGATATCCCCAAATGACCCCTTTTTGCAGAGTAGACAGTCCGACGTACTTCATAAGAGGCATGGCGAGTTTTTTGAAGTTGTATTTTTTTGTCATAATTTTTCGGAAAATGAAAAAATTAGAAAAATTATTTTCACTATTTTTTTTTTTTACATACTGTCACCAGTGCAGTACAGCGTCTTCATATAACTGGCATGGCGGTGAACATGGACACTGACTGGTGACAGTATGAAAAAAAAATATATATATATATTTTTTTTATATTTTTTTTTTTATTATATTTAATTTTTTATTACATTTTTTTAAACATTTTTTTTTCATATTTTACTATGACCAAAGTAGTACAATGTTACCATAGTAACATTGTACTACTTTGGGGGAGTGATCAGTATTTTTTTTTTTTTTTTTTATACACAGTTTGCTTATAGCAAAGAATTACTTTGCTATAAGCAAGCATTTAGCTGAATGAAATCGATTCATTCAGCTTTTTTTTTTTTTTTTTTTTTTTTGTGCTTAGCTGTGATTTGGCCACAGCTAATGACATGACATGTGCATGTGACCTGCTGTGACCATTCACAGCTAGGCACTAGTATACAATGGATGGCATCATGAATGAAGCCATCCATTGTATACAACTATCATGTGACCTGCTGTGATTGGTCACAGCAGGTCACATGGTACCAGCTACGGGAGCCGGTACTCGGATCTGTCATCGGCCGTGTCCGAGGTGCACGGCCCGTGACAGATCCCGCTGCTGCGCCGCTCTGCTGTGCCGCAAACTGCGCATGTGCGGGAGCACGCCAAATGGCGTGCACCCGGAATACAGGAGCGCATTTCAAGCCGCCAAACGGCCATTGGCCGGGCGGCTAATGGTTAAAGATAAATTTTTGGAATACATTTACAAATATATGTAAAAATATATGTTAAAATTACTTTTTGATATGTAAAAAAAAAATCTGAAGAATATCTTTAAAACATATATTTAAAAATATTCTTCATATATTTTGTAATATATGAAAACGCATTTCAACATACTATATATACATATATATATATATATATATATATATATATATTTATTTATTGAAATATATTTTTAAATATATTGAATACGGCCAAGATTGTAGTATTTCAAATATAGGTCAATCTATTTGGGAAAAATATTTTTAAAATATACTATTCTTCCATGTGGGTAGGGTCACACAGGCAATAAAAGCAGGAAGTTAAGCAATGGTTTTACTACCTCCCTACCTAAAAAGGGATGTAGCCACTCAGCATTGTACACATGCAAAAGGCTCAGTTTTTTCATAAATAACAAGCATGCTAGACTTTCCTGCTCTGTGTGATGGTTTTGTACAGAGCAGGTTCAATCCTCCTCTTCTTGGGTCCCTCGCCGACTCTCCTGGTCCCCCACCCCTGCTGAGTGCTCCCAGAGCAAGCTACGTACTTGGGGGGACTCCTGCATACTCACTCCATAAGACGCACAGAGTGTGGCTCATCCGCATCCCTCGCACTCTCCTCACTGGCTGTAATTGACAGCAGCGGAAGCAAATGGTTCCCACTTCTGTGTCTTAGCCAATGAAGAGAGAGAGACCTGGAAGAGCTGCTGCTCCCAAGCACACCACTGGATCGAGGTGGAGCTTAGGTAAGTATTAGGGGGGCTGTGGAGGGAGCAGCACACGAGTGCATGAAGGTAAAAACCTTCAGCCTTCACAACCACTTTTAGTCCTCCTAGATCACTTCATGCTGGCCCCTTTTGCAGGTATAGTTATGTAAAACATTAAAAACATGAAAATTAAGTGCCTATACTGTTTAAAATCCAGTAATACATGGTCACACTCTGCTCTGCACATGCTCAGTTGCTCTTTACTTTTTGGCACTGTAACAAAAATGTAGAGGCCAATCTGTTGACAATCTAAAGATTTACTGCTGCTCTGGGCTTCAGTAAAATGGCAGCAACCAGCAATTTACAGCACACACTAATTTTGGTAGCATAATTATTAATGTGGAATGTATGTTCCTTTCTAAAAAACATTTTTTGTTATCAAGTTGTTATGATAAAATTTCTTCTTTAAACAGCACTGCCACCACATACCAACTGTACTGGGCCTTGCCGCAACCATCCTGAAACTGTGTGTAATGTATTTACAAAATTAAAACTAGCAGTGAAGAGGAGGCATATCACCTCCTCACTGCCTGTCAAACCCCTCTGAAAATCGATCCTCAGCAGATCACTTTTCACAGAGGTGGAAAGCGATGCCACACGTACAAACAAGCCTTTAGTCTAAGTTCACACCTATGTGCTTTCCGCTGCATTTTTCAGAAACGCACACCAGTCCATTCAATGTGATTTCCTATGGGACAGGTTCACATCTCCGCGTTTTTATCCGGTGTGTTTTTTTGGAAGGGTTAGAGACTTTTTTAAAAGCAAAATGTTGCGTTTTTGGTTTTATAGACTTCAATTGAGAAGCTGCAGAAAAGCACGTAGTGCATTTGTGATGCATTTTTTATGCGTTTTGCATTTCATGCTGCTCAGCAACAAGTCAAAAAAGAGAACAAAAAGGGCAAAATGCATCAAAAATGCGGCAAAAACACTTAAAAAAACACTCCCAATACACTCATCACACTGCATCATGTACTCCTATGCACTGAGCACATACACTGATCAGGAGTCATATTCCCCTCATAGATCCATTCAGTGGATATAGCCTTATTGCAAAAACTAGGATCTGCATCTTTTGGCCTCTTTAACCACTGCAGCCTTCTTTTACCTAAGGTTTACATGCTCTTCTGTACTCTTATAAGCAGTATTTGACATAGCAGACTTTTATTTCTTACTCGACAATAAGTCAATGACAGCAACCCAAGCTGGCCAAGGCCAAGCAAAAATAGGAATTAGATTGAAAATTGTTCTGCTTTTGTAAAGTTAACAGCTTTACTCTAAGCCATGATTCGAACTGATGCGATGCGGAATTCACAGCGTTTTCTGTGCGAATTCCGCACTGCGTCAGAATCGCACCCCGTTCATGCGAACCGCTGCGGGTGTATATGTTAAGTTAACAACACCCCGAAAGCGGTCCACAAAATGCAGTGCACTGTGCAGAATCGGATCGCATATGTGTGAATACCATGCGATCTGATTCTAGTGAAGACCAAAAAAAGGGTCTTGCATGTTTTTGGTGCGGGTGTGGTAAGATTAGAGCCATACAAAATGTACGGCTCCAATCGCACCGCACACAAATCGCATGTGGTTTGCACAGGAATGCGGTGTGGTTCCTGTGCGAATCACATGCGATATACCACACCTCATATATGTGAACCCAGACTCTATATGAAATAAACTGTATGGTTAGTGCCACATCTAAAGAGGACCTGAACTGTAAAAGCTGGGCACAAAAAAAAAATGTCAAGCAGAGAACAAAGGATTAGCAATTAGTATTGACTGTGGTCTACATGCAGCTGATGATCTATTTTCCACCACTGACTTACCCGTATTTTCCGGCGTATAAGACGACCCCCTAATTTTCCAGTTAAGACATAGGTTTTGGGCTATACTCGCCGTATAAGACTACCCCCCTTCCGAGGCAACACCATTTAAAAACATCAGATTTTTTTCATTGAAATGGTTATGACTTACCGGTACTTAAAATCCTTCAAAATCCTCATGTTCATCCTCTGACATCATAGGTTCATGAATGACATCTTGTGATACATTTGTATGACAGTCATCATATGGATCAAATTCCAAATCAGATGGTTACCACTGGATGTGCGGTAATACGGTAGCTGCGGCTACATACAGTATACAGTATATATACAGCCCGCTGGATGGGCAGTAATGTACATACAGTATACCGCGCTGAGCCAAGCTGGCTCAAAACAAATGTCCCTATGACAGATTAATCTGTCAGCCCTCTGGATGTGTGGTATATACAGTATACTGAGTATATATCACTGAGGTATATACAGTATACTGAGCCAAGCTGTTTCAAAATGTACCGGTACGTCCCTACTGTAATCAGCCTGCTGGATGCGTGTATGTACGGTAGCTACGGCTACATACAGTATACACTGGGCCAATCACATAGAGCGATGTATTCTACTGATGAATACAAAGCCTGCTCGGATTGGCTGAGGTTGTGACATCATCAGCCCACCTCTCTGACTCAGCCAATCCGAGCAGGCTTTGTATGTACGTTTTGAAACTTGGCTTGGCTTGGCTCAGCATGGTATACTGTATGTACATTACTGCACATCCAGCCAGCTTGACCCAAACAAACTCAAGGTTCACATTTTATTATATATAAGACGACCCCCAATTTTTGGGGTATATTTTTAAGTATAAAAAGTGGTCTTATACGCCAGAAAATACTGTATGTTTTGTTCCATATGCGGGGTTATTCACTAAAACTGGAGAGTGCAAAATCTGTTACAGCTCTGCATAGAAACCAATTCGTTTCCACGTTTTATTGGCAAAAATTAATTGAACAAGTTGAATTAAGAAGCTGATTGGCTAGCAGCACAACTGCACCAGATTCTGAGTGCACCAGTTTTAGTAAATTTACCCCACTGTGTCTGTACAGAGGTAGCCTTTTTGCTTGCTCACTATGTTTATTAGCTTAGTTACGTTGCAATGGTTGCAAGACACATGGGTTACGGTTATAATACATGAAAATTAGGAAGACTGGATTAACTTTAAAAGCTATAACAAATAAGGTTAGAACAGATTGAAAACCATTCATTCAAGCTCAGCATGGACTGGATAACATTTGCTAACATAAACAAGGATGCAAAAAAGGACCTACCAGTGGGTCATATCAAAGACAGAATGTGTAGATAGGCAATCTGACATGGCCAAATGTTTGTAGGATTGTTGAACGATTAGCTAGGTAACCCATCGTACTGCCTACAGTTTAGCGGGAGGAAGAAAGAAAAGGGGAGAAGGGGAAAGAAAAAGGATTAATGGGATAGGGAATCAGAGTCAGGGTCAAGGATCCCAGAAGTGTCTGCTGGGGATAGAGGCAGTCATTTTGGTAGATACAGGAATTTGTCCCCTCAGTCCAGAGCTGCCCCCCTGATTACATGTGATTTGATGACTGATTGGGTAATATTCAAGAAGCAGCAATATAGGTTGGAAAAGCACAGATCCACAGAATGGAAGAAGCAGAAGCAGGGAGAGCCTTGCACTGCAGGTCCTCAGGTTCAGTTTTCTCTCCAGGAAGAAAAACAGTGAGCCGTACTGTATAGTAGTGATATCACCAAATCTCACTCCAAACCTTCTGAGACTATCAGCCGTGATTGATCTTCCCCAGCAGATATACAGCTGCAGTACGAGGCTACAAAACATGAGTGTCTAGGCACAGACTTGACAGGAAGAGCACAGCTGTTGTTTTCCAGGAGGAATTTACTTTAAAAAAAATAGACTTTTCAGGGCATTTAGGTACAATAAACATATCTAGATTTTCCCTATTAAATAGCAAACCTCCACTTCATGAATACAGATCCATGTAGTCATGTTATCAGAACAATGGGTGCAATTATAATGATCCATCTGAGTCTGCTTAGCCTCTATACTGTATGAACAAATCAATTTACTTCACCTGATTCACATCCTTTTTTGGTTTGTTCCAAGTAGTCAGTGTTTTGGTAAACCATATACAGGAAAATCAGAACTCTGCATGAAAATGCTGCAACCTACACCTGACCCTTGTTGAGTATTAGACTTTAATGTGACTCACTGAACTGACACAAGGCTCAGACAAAAGTGTCTCTCCCATGAGTTTTGAAAGCTATTACTGCAATTACTTGATTTTTTTTTTACTCCTATTACACCTTTGAAAGTCTCAGGTATCTCCTCCTCACTCCTTCTCTTGACTTGAATGTGGCTTTTGTTCTGCCTCCTGACTTGACTTTCTATATAATCCTGTGACTACACCTGTTTTACTTCTGCTTGTCCTGACCTCTGCCTTATGAATTGGTAGTCGGGCTGGTCTGTCAGCTGTTATCAGCCTGACAACCCTGGGGCTGCTTGTTATGATCTGCTTCAAGCCAACCCCTTCTTTTCCATCAATATAGATTAGAAATGATTCCCATAGAAGTCTATCACCTGTAATCCACACCTGAACCTGAAGGTACTGCTCAGAAATCGTACAGGACTCTTTTTCAAACTGCACTGAATTCGCACCGCCAGTGCACCAGACATATGTGAACATACACCATAGGAAGTAATGTTTTTTCACATATCATGCGGATTGGATGCAGTTCAAACCACATCTAATCTGCATATATGTGAGCCAGCACAAAGTATTATTGCAGTGTAATGAAGAATAATATAAAAAAAAAGGTTAACTGAAACTACTAAAATACAAAACAAAATATTGCAGCATTACCAAGCTTACGCAAAAGGATCTGTACCTCTCTACTTCCAGTGTATACTGCCAGTCTTCAGCAGGGTGTATTTATGTAGGATTCACTGGAAAATTCACACATTGTATACTCTACTGGTATTCGCCAAAATGAGATTCAACAGCATTCGCCCTGCATTTTACAACCAAGTTCACTTTATCTACAAAAGAATGAATTACACAGCTGCAGCACTAGGAGGGTTAACTGTTACTTTGTATGTAAAAAAGGATGCCCCATTCAAGAACTAATCAGCTTGGGACATTAGACATATGGGATGGCATCTCTATAGCATGAGACCAGCAAGCATGTTGCCCCTTCCCCCCCCCCCCCCATTATGCTTATACCAACCCACATGCACAAGCCTGCATGCCTGTTGTGTTGGGTTGGTTAGTACTGTAGAGGGAAGGGAACACTTTTATTTTATACATTTTATAAATGTATTGTGTGTGTATACATATATTTATATATGTGTAATTAGCAATGCCAGTGTTGAACCTCTATTGAACCTGCATTTACAGTAAACAATGCAGTATTCTGAAAGCTCAAAAAGGTTGAGGCAATTTCAGGTGAATGTGCAGTGAAGGTAACATTTACCCTTTTCTTACAAAGGGGACATTTTTTACAATATATATTTGTGGATACAGCACCAGGGACATAACTTACCCCTAATGAAGTGAGGCTAGATCCTATCCATAGTGGAGAACTTCTGGCCTGCGCTGCCAGTATAAGTAAAGTCATTATCTGTATAATTTGATACATTTCCGTTTGACACATTAAACTTGAAATGAGCAAGCGAGCAATATGTTTTCTGTTCTCCTCTTCATACAGATACTGCAGGCTACATCCTTGTCATACCTCGCACTCAGATCACCGATAATCATGTAACACATGGATTAACTACCTTTGCTGTAGCAGTGAAGGGTCATGTGGCTCATGTGCCCCTTCCTCCCCACTCCTCTGTTCACAAAAGTCTTGTATTATTTTAACTAAAATCAGAACATTCTGTGAATTGAGGAGCAGCCAATGAATGACTGAATCCCCCTCCACCATTCACAAAATGCTTTGCATTCTGTCAAAATAATGCAAGGAATTCTGTGAATAAATGGGTAAGAAGGAAAGAGAGGGTGAGCAGTGCAATCCTTCACTGTTAGAGCCGAGGCAGCACTAGAAGTGTGCTGGTGTGTATAGGATACGGCATCACTTTTGCAGTAATCAGCCTGAAGGACATGGGGTACAATTCATTAAGGGTAAGTTATGTCCCTGGTGCCAGAGGCGTCTCTAGGGCTGGTGTCACCCGGTGTGGTAACACTTGGTGACCCCCCCTCCGATGATCCCTGCAGAATGGATCGGATCTGCGGATTGAGCATAATGGATCGGACTCCAATCCATTATGCTCAATCCGCACATCCGATCCATCCTCCGGGGATCGTCGGCTTTCTTTACAACTTACCTTTTCTTGGAGCGGGTCCGCTGTCACCCCGTATAGGTTGCATGCCGACGATCCCCGCAGGATCAGATCGGATCCATCCTGCGGGGATCGTCGGCTTGCTTTACAATTTACCTTTTTGTGGACTGGGTCCGGTGTCACCCCGTGTGGTCGGTGTCACCCGGTGCTGATCGCACCCCCCGCACCTGCCTTGGGACGCCACTGCCTGGTGCTATATCTCCAGCAAACCTTTTTCATTACATTTTAGCTTTAATATGATCTGGGTGAGCCATTCTCAGCTAGGGTTCTGTGGAACTCCAAGGTTCCTCCAGAGATTGCTAGGGGTTCCTTGCACAATGAGCAACCTCAGATGAGCAGGGGCAGACTGACCATTTGGAAACTCGGGCACTGCCCGAGGGCCCGGGGTCTGTAGGGGGCCCCATGAGATGCCCCTGGTACCTTTTTCATAGGATTTTTTTGAGTTTGGGCAAGGACACAGGGGCCCCATGGTCCCCTATTGCCCGGGGGCCCCATGCGTTGTCAGTCCGCCCCTGCAGATGAGTAACCAATGACACCAATGATCTTTCAGCTACAGTATCTGTTAGGGTGGGATTCTTCCCAATGACCACAACTGTAAGCAGCATTTTTCCCCACTGGCCATCACACTAATTTGCTGTGAGCTGTAGATATAGTATATATTAGCAGGTGTTCCCTGAGACCTGAAAATCATTTCAATGATTCCTCTGCATTGAAAAGGTTGATAAAGGCTGATCTTGTAATATATCTTTAATTGCTGTTCAGTTCTTAAAAGGGTACCATAAATAAAACTAATACTAGTAATTGTTTGGTCATTTTTACTACCAGTAATGTGTTATGTTGGACTCATTAAATTAGAGTAGCATAAGGTAAAATAATCAAAGACTGCAGTGTTGATGCTCAGGCAATCTGATGCGGTGATATGTTATAAGACAGCGTGTGGTCAGTAAATTGAATAGCTATAATTAATTGCTATTAAGAAGCATAATGTTTGCAGCATATCAGTGAGTATGACTCAAAGAGTGAGGCATACATTAGCTGTGAATCATACTATATGCCAGCCCTGCACAGTATGTAATATTCCCCCATCACTTAACACATCTAGCGGTGTTTTCAGGCATTTGAATTAATGTATAAAGTGTTTGCTAGCAGGGTAAATGGTGTAAATGGCAAGCTCCATGACCATCATGCTGTGAGAGCTTTAGTAAATGCAGCTTCCCTCCCTTTCATTTAGTGCCTATCAGAATAATCCTTTGCAGCAGCAAGTGCTTTTATTCCCAAGGTGCCATAAAGGTAATTGTTTCCAAAGGGCTTTAATGTTGCAGAAAGTGAATTCTGAGAACCCCCTCCATATATATTCACTAATTTTTGTATAGAAATATCTCTGCACAGATGCCTGTGCTGTTTACTTTAACAAATGTATTTACCTGATCTGATACAGGATAAACAGCGGCATTTCAATAATGTATAGAATACACATGCCTAGAAAGGTAGAATAGCTGCTGTGGCTGCCACTTGGTCCAAATGAAAGGACCTCAAAATCCAACTACTCAATATTATGACTTCACCATCACAACTCCATTGCGATGGAAAGAAAATGGTGAATTTATGGAACTCCCTACCCCAATCTGTCCGGGTGTCTTCTAATCTATCCACCTTTAAACGATCCCTGAAAACCTCTCTCTTTAAAGAAGTATATCCTGCTTCTACCTAGTAAACCGCCATTTATTTCCTTCATCAGCTCATCCCCCACAGCTATTACCTTTTGTATCACTCAACCCTTCCTCCTAGATTGTAAGTTCTAATGAGCAGGGGCCTCTGTTTCTTCTTGTACCAAATTGTGTTGTAACTGTAATTTCTACTTTCATTTTGTAAAGCACTCCGCAGGGATGGACTGACAACTCATGGGGCCCCTGGGCAATAGGGGATCATGGGGCCCCTGTGTCCTCGCCCACACTAAAACCACACCCAAAAAAGCCTATGAAACAGTACCAGGGGCATCTCATGGGGCCTCCTACTGACCCTGGGCCCTCGGGCAGTGCCCGAGAGCCCGAATGGTCAGTCCGCCCCTGGCGCTGCGCAAACTGTTGGCACTATATAAAGCCTGTATAATAATAATAAATAATAATTTAGAGCCAGGGTCGTGGATAAGGGAGGACCACCAGTCCTCTTGTATGGGGCCCAGGAAGCTGGGTGAATTGGATGTGGGCAGGGAGGTTGATCGGTATGGCCAGAGGGGCAATTACTGGAACCGATCCTCTGTATGGCTCTCCCTGCAGCAGCTTGCTTTCAGCTGCTGCAGAGAAAGCCATACAGGGGATCGGTTCCAGTAATTGCTCCCTCGCTGCACCCATCACCCTACCTGTGCAACATACGTTTCATCCTACCAGTTTCCCCTGTGTTCCCCCACCCCCGCAGTGCTGCCAACTTCCCTCCTCTCCTTCGCACCAGCAACTGCAAACACCTATTAAGATATTTCAGGATGGAGAGTATGGGAAGGGTGCAGTAAATAAGTCACATTTACCAGCCCCTTCCTTTCCTGAATGAAAACAATGATTTATCGGTACCGACCACTCACTGTGTTTATTCATAAATAAAGCATAGTAAACTGTTTTTCTTGGGGTGGGGGGCCCTGTCAAGTTGGCTGTATGGGGCCCCGTGGTTTCTAACAGCAGCCCTGTTTATAGCTAAATTCCACATTTAGGACTGATTTAATTTAAATTTCTGGGCTGATTTATTAAAGGAATTGAGAATACATTCTGTGAATATTCATCCCAATTAGTTGGTAATGAACAGCTGGAATAGGTAAACATGAATTTGCATAATTGAGGTGAATCTTTCCTCAATTTATTGTGTAAAGATATACAACTTCTTTAGTGGCCCTGCAATAAGCATGTAATCTTAAACGACCACATAGCACAACATGGGTTGGGTTCAGGGGCGGACTGACAACTCATGGGGCCCCCGGGCAATAGGGGATCATGGGGCCCCTGTGTCCTTGCCCAAACTCAAAAAAGCCTATGAAAAAGGTACCAGGGGCATTTCATGGGGTCCCCTACTAACCCCAGGCCCTCGGGCAGTGTCCGAGTTTCCAAATGGTCAGTCCGCCCTGGTTGGGTTACATTTACTAAAACTGGAGCACTTCAAATCTGGTGCATCTTTGCATGGTAGCCAATCAGCTTCTAACTTCAGCTTGACAATAATACCTGAAAGCTGATTGGTTCCTATGATGAGTTGCACCAGATTTTACACTCTTCAGTTTTAGTAAACAACCCCTTATATGACTGGCAATGATATGGACATGATACTATGCTTACACAACAGCCAGATGCCACCAGCTAGTAATATCTACTGTAAACTTCTTCCATACAGTAATACATATCTTCAGAAATATATTGTATCTTAGTGCTAATAAAGAGGAGTAGAGCTCAGAAGAAAAGTAAAAATTTAATTAATGGCTTAGTGGATAGCACCTCTGCCTGCATGTTCTTCCCGTGCATGCGTAGCTTTCCTCTGGGCATTCCTGTTTCCTCCCAAATTTCAAAGACATGCTGGTAGGTTAATTGCCTCCTGTCTAAATTGGCCCTAGTATGTGTATGAATGAATGTGAATTAATGACCTTAGATTGTAAACTCCTTGGGGTGAGGGATTGATGTAAATGTACAATATAAATTTAAAGTGCTGCATAAATTGTTGATGCTATTTCAGTATCTTAGGAATTTTGTTTCCCTGCAGGAGCAAATTGGATCATGCTTTGCTGGGTTTTTTGCCTTCCTCTGGATCAACTGTGGATGTAGGATTATAAATTTTTTTTTTTTTTAATGGTGGAACTGGATGGACATTTGTTTTTTTTCAGCCAGACTAACTATGTAACCTTTTGGCACTGACAGAACGCAAATATGCGGGCTCTCAGTGGCTGGGCCTTGACGCCAAGTGGCAGCATATTTTTACATACCAAAAGTAAACAAACATGTGCAGAGAGTGCGCGCCCTGCTTGCTCACGGCACACTTGCCTCGCCCAGGAAGGTCACGATCACTACTTGCGAATGGGATCTTTCTGATCATATGACAGCTTTGACAGCCAATCATGGTGGTCATATGACTCTAAACCCTACCCCACCAACCAGTGTCACAAACCCCTAAAGAGCCAGGAGGCGCCGATGCCAAGGGGTTAAAAAAAACAATATTGAAATTCATAAATACCATTTATATAATTTTTAGTCCTTATTGCACATTGAAATTAATATAGGCAGTGGGGCTCCCTGCTTAGTTAAGAAAACTATTTAAATAAAAAAGATATCTATATAAAGATTTATAGATATTCAAATTGATAATTCGTAAGAATGGTACCAATATTGGTATGCATAAAACAATGTTGTTAAAATATTAAATAAGTCCATAGTCTAAACAAAATAATTTATAACTCTATAACAATAAATTATTACCAGTTATGAATGCTTGTTATAACAATTTACATGTTTTTTTACCAAAAATCTAAAATGTAGAGACGAGTGTTAATAGCAAAACAAAATTATTAAAATTGTTGGTTCTGTGTAACAAAATAAGAATTCTGTGTCTATAGCATATTTTGTCTAAAGATATTCTTAAAGCACCTTGAGTCAGCCAGCTTTTCCAGACGGCCTTGATTTTACCATAATGTGGGATACCTTTTGAGGCGATAAATCAAGAGAGGCTATGTAGTTTCTAATTAATAAAATAAATGAGATCTTCCGAGTACAATTAAATTGAGAGATTGAAAAGCATAGATATGAACATTCTAACTCTGAACATTTTCCTATGCACAAGAAAAGGAATGTATGCTTTTAGAACATTTAAAAATTAGGCAAACTTAAAAGAGATAGGTCTGCTTTTATCAATAATCAGAAACACCCATGATTTTAAAAGTCATCGAACCCACAAACTGCACATTTTCAGAAGAATTACAGTAAAGCCACAAAGCCAAACTAGTGTGTGCTCAATAGATCCAATTATAATTCAAATGTCTTATAGTTGTAGCTCCCCCCCCCCCGACTCTCCTGAAGACAGAATAGTGCCTCCTAGCATTTACCCCAGGGCTGAATCTATGGCTAAAAAGAGGAGCTTAGAACTTATATTGGGCACCAGTCAGTTTAGGTCTTTTTAAAAACTTTATTGTTGAACTTGAAAGGAAGTGGAAGGAGAGGATTAGGGGTTTCAGATGCCATGCAGATCACTTACAGACTAATTGAATCCAGAACAAAGTCCAGCTTCACAATGTCAGAGTCATGTGTGTCCTCCAAGCAAGTCACCAGGCCCTTCTTAGAGACCAACCTTCATCCTGGCTCTCTCCAGCAAGGTGTCTCCCCTGTATTTTCTCATCTTGATTCGGTTTCCTCCATGTCGGGCAGGACAGCCTCAGAATCTCTTCAAAACAGGTAGGCCCAGATAGTCTTCTAGGTCTAATACAGAGCTCTTTCCAGCAGCATCTCCTCAGTCCTCAGCCTGAGGCAAGAAAGTGAGTACATGGATCTACCCAAATATACACTATACCAAAATTATTGGGATGCCTGCCTTTACACGCACATGAACTTTAATGGCAGCCCAGTTTTAGCCCATAGGGTTCAATATTTAATTGGCCCACCCTATAACCGCTTCGATTCTTCCGGGAAGGCTGTCCACAAGGTTTAGGAGTGTGTCTATGGGAATGTTTGACCATTCTTCCAGAAGCGCATTTGTGATGTCAGGCACTGATGTCAGTTGAGAAGGCCTGACTCACAGTCTCCGCTCTAATTCATCCCAAAGGTGTTCTACCGGGTTGAGGTCAGGACTCTCTGCAGGCCAGTCAAGTTCCTCCACCCCAAACACTTTCATCCATGTCTTTATGGACCTTGCTTTGTGCACTGGTGTTGGAATAGGAAGGGGCCATCCCCAAACTGTTCCCACAAAGTTGGGAGCATGAAATTGTCCAAAATGCCTTGGTATGCTGACGCCTTAAGAGTTCCCTTCACTGGAACTAAGGGGCTAAACCCAACCCCTGAAAAACAGCCCCACACCATAATCCCCCCTCCACCAAACTGAAAAATTGGCACAATGCAGGCAACCGCCAAACTCAGACATGTCCATTGGATTGCCAGACAGAGAAACGTGATTCGGTGCTCCAAAGAACACATCTCCACTGCTCTAGAGTGCAGTGGTGCTTTACATTACACCACTGCATCCAATGCTTTGCATTGCGCTTGGTGATGTAAGGCTTGGATGCAGCTGCTCGGGCATGGAAAACCATTCCATGAAACTCTCTATGCACTGTTCTGCTAGTCTGAAGGCCACATGGAGTTTGGAGGTCCTTAGCTATTGACCCTGCAGACAATTGGTGATTTCTTCAGCATGGGCTGACCCTGCTCCCAGTTGCTTCCGCTTTGCTTTGTTTCACAAATGTTTGTAGAAGCAGTCTGCATGCCTAGGTTTTATACACCTGTGGCCATGGAGGTAATTGGAGCATATATATATATATGTCTCCCAGAATGCACCAGTGGCTATAGAACATCCTACTGTCTATCATAACTCAGTCCATTTGTGCAACCTCATACTGTGACCTGTGGTACCAGTGACACCTACTGGTGACAGTGAGAAATGCACAACCAAACTGAGATTAGGGAGAAGCCAAATAAGAAACTGTGCAATCAGTATGAGCTAATTACAGCCCAGCCAAAAACTAAATTTGCTTTGTAGCCCCAATTTAGGACCAGGGGTCTACATAGTTTTTGAAGAGTCTGGTACAGTCTTCAACAAATCAGTTCCATGGTAAGCTATAGATCTAAGATGTAGGAATCCTTTGACTTCAATAAATACAGACAGCAATCCTACTTTACCCATTCGTATATCTAGCAATAACTCATCAGAGACCTCCTTCTCTATTGCTTTTTCAGTACATTTTTAGAACTCCTACCAATTATATCTACAGCCAACTTACATCCATTTTTATCTTGTGCAAAATTAGAGGAAATTACTTAATTATCTTCCCAGCTGAGTCAGTAAAAGACTACCCATAACCATCGTAAACAAGTATGCAGAAGGGGAAGATTGCGTAGACACACAAAAAAAAAATTGGAATAAAAAAAAAAAAGCAGAAGAACCATCAAACATTTTCTATTTATTCTAATGCATTAAAAAAAAAATATATCTATTGCAATGTTCTTTTAATTAATGGACCTTTCATCTTTGTGGAAGGAGTTGATAATGTTCACTCAAAAAATCAGGGGCAGAAAAAGAAATAAACAAAAGTTTGTTATTCACATGATTGGATAGCTGAAGTGAATCTTCACTCTTTTTTGTTTGACCATCCTCAACCCTGTTATTTAATCGACCTTATTGCATTTTGTTAGCACATACAGTTTCACAGATTTCAAATCCCCTTCTACAGCCAACCCAGTATTATTTAATTGTTAGCTACCTTGGATTCAACAAATATTCTATGTCTGTGGATTGCATTTTTTTTAGAAATGCATTAGCACAGATGTTTGAGGATCTTTGAGAATGATTCGCTCCACAGTGCTTGAAGCTACCAAGGTCAGTGAGGGTTTGCTTTAAAAATCATTCACTGTTTTAAACAAGTCTGTAAATACTTGAATGTTCACTGATTGGTCACAGGCTCACTTTAAAGCTATAACATTTAGGTTATATAAAACAATAAGGTGGCAATATAATCATCAAAATCAGAGGTGAGTATCTGAAAGTACATAGTTACATAGTCTGGTTAAAAAAAGACACAAGTCCACCAAATTCAACCAATAAAAAGGAAAAACAAACAATTTATACAATCCTATATGCACAATCCTATACCCACAGCTGACCCAAAGGAAGACAAAAAAACCCAGCAAAGAATGATCCAATTTGCTCAAACAGGGGAAAAAATCCTTCCTGATCCTCCAAGAGGCAATTGGAAATTCCCTGAATCAACATTACCTAAAAATAAGTAGAAATAGACTTTATATTATTCAAAAATCCAACTGTACTGTTTTACTATCAAAGCAGCCCACTGGCATAAACCCTAAGTGTGGTCAGTCTATGAACATTCAGTTATTTAAATATACTTAAAAGCAGTATAAGAGTAACACAATTGCTTCATTGACCTCTGTAGCAATAGGTGCTGTGGAATAATGCATTCTCAAACATCACAGCACAATCACTGAAGATTATCCCAAAGTCAGTTCAGCTCCACCTGCCCCCATCTTGTCAGTGCTTTGGCAGTCTTCTAATCTCTATTGTAAATACAGAGTAGGTGCTCTGGGATGGCATAGGGGAAAACAACTTAAATTGAAGGGTTCATTTTTAAGTGCCTCCCACGCTAAAAAGCAGCATAAACATTTTTTTAAAAATACACCTATACCTTTCCTCTGGCTTTCATAGTTCAGGTGGTAACATCATTCTCCTGCAGCTGAGGAAATAGTAAGCACTCCAATTCTTGCAAGACTACACTGAAGGGCAGTGTTGGGAGGTTTTCTCTGTGAGATTTAGAGTACTCTACATTCCATAGATCTTGAGAGAGGGAGAATGGCATTTTACTTCCCTCCAAAAATTTTTTTAAGTTGATGCTGCTTTTCAGCAAGGGAGAAGGGCACTTAAAAAGTGGACCTTGCATTAGGTCTGTTTTAAGTGCTTCTGCTTTGAAATTTAGGGAATAATTGCTTCATAGTGCCTGCAGATAAGCGGTCAGTGAGGGTTTGTTTGGTCATTTACTGTCTGTTAAGAATACATAAATATTTAATTTGAATAATTTGAACTGCAATAATATCTCAAAATCTGTACTCACTGTGATAATCCAATATTTTGGCCTGGTTATCTTATCAATAACAATAAGTGACGATTTTTTTTTGTTATTTTTCCAGTTTAAATGAGAGAGTTATTCGCTAGGCTAAAAAAGAACATGTCTATCAAATTCAAAATTCAAACAAAAAAAAAAAAGCTGCACAGAAAAACAGAATTAGACGGATATCCAAAATACATTGGTGCTATACATGCAGTGCATAATCACTACAGCCATGACGTTAACAGAATGTAAATATAAAAAAAGTAAAATTAGTAAATGTACAACTAGGAATGCATATTTATACCTAATTTGTTAAACTGTCTTTTGTGCACTGTAAGTGACTGCAATGAGTAATGCGCCGAGGAGGCAACAGATGTCACTTTTCATTTCACCAACGCTGTAATAATAAGGGAACATTTCAGACTTCTGCCAGCTTCAAGTAACCACAGCTACTTATTGCAGGATTGTAAAACTTTCTTTAGCAAAATAATTACAAAGAACAGCAGAATTAGATTTTCTACCCATCCGTTCCACTGTGAAAAGTGACTGTGGGTTTTTTGGAAGACAATTTGGATAATAATATGTGACATGTGGAGTTATAATTATTTTTGGAAACAGACAAAATGACAAATGCTGGACATTTTCCTTGCAATACTGTTTATTTATTATTATATTTAATATTTGTGAAGGAAAGGATCTTCTGGACATTTTCAACAGATAAACCATAGTAAAATAAAAGACAGTCTACAAGACAATGTCATTGTTACTAACAAAGTCATATTTAATATAATTTAATAAGATAACACAGAAACTAAGTGTACGTTTTTGTGCAGTGTAGGTAATGGTATACTGGAAAATGCCATATATTCAAAATGTGGCAAAACATAAACCCCAGAACGCCAAGCGTTTTGGGCTTCTTTTGTATGGGCATTCTGTATGTCCATTTTACGGATGAAAAAGAGACACCCATATATTTCTATGGACTAGCGGATGTAAATGGACGAGCATCTGTTTACATCCATTAATGTCCGTATCCGTTAACATCAGTTTTTTTGGACAGAAGAAAACCCTAGTTTTCTTTCATAAAAAATACCTAAAAAAACTGAATGGATGAAAAACGTATGTAAACGGATAAAAAATGGATGTAAAACGGATGTAAACAGATGTAAACCGGATGTAAACAGATGAAAACGGATGAAAAATGGATGAAAAAACGGATGTAAACTGATGAAAACTGATCAGTTTTTTCTTTAAAAAAAGTGACTGAACTGATGAAAAAAAGAGAACACCCGTGTGAAAGGACCCTGAGTGTGGTGCTACATGATACTTTAAATAACAGTGCTAAATATATAAGTGCATCATTAACAAACTTAAAGTGTTACTAAACCCACAACAGTAAAATCAGTCTGTATATGCAGTAAAGCATGCTTGTTATGCTCACTGTGGAACCTAAGGGGTTAATCCTCTGCATTGTGTAAAAAGGCTGTTTGATCCTGTCTTCTCTGCCTCTCCTCTTGTTGAAATGACCACCTGATACAGACTGAATCTGCGGTCACAAGCATATGCTCAGTTTGGTGTGTTTTGCTAGAGAGGTTTTTTGTTTCTTGGGAGAGTGCATGTGATCAGCACAGGGCCAACCAGCACTCTACAGACAGGTCAGGGGTTCTGCATCCTCCTAGAGCAGAAAGAAAACTTCTCCTACAAACTTTAACCAGTGGTATGCAGGCACAAGACTGCTATATGCTGCTGATGAGAAAAGGTTTTTAGCAGTTTATATTTACTAAAATAATTGCATTTCAATGTTGTGTGTACTGTGGGAGACGGGTTTAGTAACACTTTTAATACATTATATGTGCATGCTCCTTAAAATAAATGCAATAAATGTGCAACAAACTATAGAACACCTCCCTCCACTGACATACCATATATTCATTGTGAAATCTATATAATTGCTTATGAAATCACAGTAGCTGATCCTGAAAAAAATATTCTTATTTTGCAACTGGTGTATAATGTACTATAAAACACCTCCCTCCACAGAAACACTACCTGTGTTCCTGTGTTAATTTATGCAATTATAAAGGTTTGTGACATCCTCAATTTCAGTATACAAAACCTTAATACAGTGCTCTTATAGTGAAACTGATGTACAATGTACTAGAAAACACCTCCCTCCACTAAAACACTACATGTGTTCCTGTGCAAAGTCTATGCAATTTATAAACATTTGTGACATCCACAGTTTGTAACTTCTTGAACAAGGTGCTTATTGTTCAATCCACTAAAAGTGTTCTTTAACTGCTTCCGCACCGCCCTATAGCAGAAATACTGCTACAGGGCGGCAAGGGTAAGCAAAAACACATATATACGGGATTTTTCAGTTCTGGGTAGGAGGCATGCATGCTCTACCCACATCACCATTCGCAGCCTCGGCTGTCAAACACCAGGTCCCAGCTGGTGATTCCCCGCCGGCACCCACCGATCTCCAAGTGTTAACGACAGGGCAGAGACATGTATGTACACAAAACAGATCTGTCCCCTGTCCGCTCCTGCACACTGCTTTGTATGGCTCTGCATAGCCATAGCAGTGCCATACAAAGCAGAGCGCTTATAGTGTAAAGCACATACACAGCACAAAGTAAAACAGCACACAGTTAACCCTTTGATCGCCCCACATGTTAACCCCTTCCTGCCCAGTGCCATTAGTACAGTGTCAGTGCTTTTTATCAGCACTGATCACTTTATTGGTGCCACTGGGGATGTCAGTGACACCAAGTCAGTTCCCCCCAGTGTCAAAATGCCTGCCACAGTCCCGCTATAAGTTGCTGATTGCTGCCATTACTAGTAGAAAAAAAATCCAGTATATATACCGCCATTTGTAGACGCTACAACTTTCACATAAACCAATTAATTTACACGTATTGGGATTTTTTTTTAGCTAAGACATGTAGCAGAATACATTTTGGTCTAAATTTATGATGAAATTTGATTTTTAAATTGTTTTTACTGGCCATGTTTAATAGCAAAAAGTCAAAAATATTGTTGTTTTCTTTTCAAAATTCTCAGGTATTTCTTTGTTTATAGAGCAAAAAATAAAAAACACAGAGGTGATCAAAAATCGCTGAAAGAAAGCTCTATTTGTGAGAAAAAAAAGAAGGTAAATTTCATTTGGGTGCAGCGACCACGCAATTGCCAGTTGAAGTAACGCAGCGCCGTATAGCAAAAAATGGCTTGGGCAGGAAGGGAGGTAAATCCTCTGGAGGGCAAGTGGTTAAAATAATTCAGTGTTGTGCTTCTTTCGTGTGACACTCGTGCCCCCCATGAATCAGCAGTCACCAAAAATCCAAGACTCACAGGCAAGTCATATGCGCTTGGTATAGCTTCCACCGTCAGCTCCTCCACACTTCCTCTTAGTATATCTCTTGGGTCCTCGTATCTCCCTCCTTCTCCACTCCACCAGTTTTAATCAAAGAGAACCAAAAAGCAGAACTTCCATAGGATTTGTATTTCTACCAATTCAGTTCCAGAATATACACAGCAACTTCTGCTTTTTGGTTCTCTTGGATTCAAACTAGTGGAGTGGAAGAGGAAGGAGATATGGGGACCCAAGAGATATAATAAGAGGAAGTGTGGAGGATCTGAAGGTGGAAGTTATACCAAAGCGAAGATGACTCGCCTGTAAAAAGGGAATCTTGGATTTTTGCTGAGTGCTGACCCACACGTTGGGGAGCACGAGTGTCACACGGAGGAACGCAGCACTGAATTATTTTAAAGAGCACTTTTAGTGGATTGTACAATAAGCACTTTGTTCAAGAAGTCACAAACTGTGGAGGTCACAAATGATTATAATGGCATATACTTTGCACAGGACACATGTAGTGTTTTAGTGGAGGGAGATGTTTTATAGTACGTTGTACATCAGTTACACTATAAGAGCACTTTACTAAGGTTTTGTATACTGAAATTGAGGACGTCACAAACATTTATCATTGCATAAATGTACAGAGGAACACGTGTAGTGTTTCTGTGGAGGGAGGTGTTTTATAGTACATTACACACCAGTTGCATAATACGAATATTTTTTCAGGATAAGCTACTGTGATTTCATAAACAATTATATCGATTCTTACATAGGAATATATGGTATGTCAGTGGAGGGGGATGTTCTATAGTTCATTGCACATTTATTGTATTTATTTTAAGGAGGATGCACATATAATGTATTTAAGTTTGTTAATGATGCACTTATAAGGGAGGGAGGTGTTTCATAGCACTTCAGGGTCTTAGCACAATATTTAGCACTTCTATTTAAAGTATCAAGTAGCACCACACTAAAAACGTTGGAGTTCTGGTATCTATATCCATTGGAGGATATAAGAGGAGAGGGAGGCAGCTACACTGTTGTAATCACTGGTCCATAAGTGTGGATAATACACTAAAACATAAACCCTGTACAAAATTTTTTTATTCTTGAAAATATTTTAACTGCATAACGATCGCCCTATAGCAGATATACTGCTACAGGGCAGCACCTGTCCTCAGAATCGCGTATATATACGTGATTTTGCATTTCCGGGTAGAGGGCGCGCGCGGTCCGTGTGTGTGCACTACCTGCGCCGCCCTTCATGGCCACGGATGTCAATCACCAGGTCCCAGCCGGTAACTACCCGTCGGCGCCCCGTGATTACCGAGCATCTCTAATGGGCAGGAAGATTGTTTTGTTTACAAACAATCTTCCTCCCTGTCCACTCGAGCACACTGCTCAGGATGGCTGTGCACAGTACAGCCATCCCGATCAGTGTGCTTACAATGAAGAACACCCCCCCCGCCCCCTAGTAAAACACTCCCAGCACACAGTTAACCCTTTAATCGCCCCTCACATTAACCCCTTCCTGACCCGTGCCATTAGTACAGTGTCAGTGCTTTTTTTTTTTAGCACTGATCACTTTATTGGTGTCACGGGGGATGTCAGTGACAGCAATTTAGTTCCTTCCCAGTGTCAGAATGTCCGTTGCAGTCCCGCAGTCCTGCTAAAAGTCGCTGATCGCCTTCATTACTTGTAGGGAAAAAAAATCCCATTATCTATACCGCCATTTGTAAACGCTATACCTTTCACGTAAATTAATTAATTTGCACGTATTGGGATTTCTTTTAGCAAAGACATGTAGCAGAATACATGTTGGCCTAAATTTATGACGAAATTTGATTTTTCAAATTTTTTTACTGGACGTTTAATAGCAAAAAGTCCAAAATATTGTTTTTTTCTAAAAATTGTCAATTTTTTTTTTTTTATAGCACAAAAAATTAAAAATGCACAGGCGATCAAATACCACCCAAAGAAAGCTCTATTTGTGAGGGGAAAAAGGACGTACGTTTTATTTGGGTGCAGCGTTGCATTACCGTGCAATTGTCAATTAAAGTAACGCAGCACCGTAACGCAAACAATGGCCTGGTCAGGAAAAGGTGTACATCCTCAGGAGGGCAAGTGGTTAACCAGAATAGCCGATTTAATTAGGAACCTCTTAGGGTCCTGACTCATCAAGCTGCAATAAACCCTAAAGAGGCAATGGGGTGATTTACTAAAGAAATAGAGGATCTTCATTCCAGTCAATGTTAGTGAATTAGGTGCAGTTTTATTCACTTTGAATTCCCCAGTCATGTGCTGACTACAATCTTGTTTTATTTAATTATCCTGCATACAATAAATAATTCAAAGTGAATGTAGGTATTTACTAACATTTACTTTGCAAAGTAAACATTAAAGCCCAATTCCTGGAAACATGAAAATTCCCTTGGAGATGGTGGTACAGTGGAGATCTTCTTTTCCAGCACCTGCCTGTAGGTAGGCTCCTTCCCTGGGCCCCCTCCCAGGCTCCACACTCCAGTCTCTATTTCAATCTTCCACCCAACACTAATCTTCCCTCTCAGGCTCTGTGATACTTAAGGGTTGCCTTGGTCACCAGGGAATTGGCCAAGGTCCCTCAAGTATGCAGGTCCAAGCTGCCTCTCCTCCTCCATCCCTCCTCCAGAAAGCTCTCCGGTTTCTGGAGAGGTGGGACGGCTCCAGAAGCCCTGACCTTCACAACATTCCTAGCTTGTCCTGGGGTGACCTCTCTACCTGACTCCCAGGCTGACTCATCCCATATATATATATATAGACACACACACACAGACTTTATAGCGTTAATGCCTGGGTTCTCATGGTTAACACACCAAGAGTCCAGCATAGCAAAACCAGGCACACACAGGGATTCACACAAGAGTAGGTTAAATAGTTCAACTTAATATAGTCAGATCAAAGACAAGAGCTTCCTTAAATAACCTATAGTTTCACTCCCAAGCCTCCACCAGCCTGTTTATATTTCTCTTATGTAAAAGCTTCAAGCCAAACTTCAGCCAGAACAAAGGACAGATAACAAAGTGTACCCAGCACATCTGGATAGATAACAAAGTGTACCCAGCACATCTGGATAGATAACAAAGTGTACCCAGCACATCTAGTCTTTAATTTACACTGAGAAAGACGAGCTACACCACACTGAAATACTGGACCATATTAAATGAAATATTCCTACTCCTCTGTGAAACCTTTTGTGCTTGGTTTTGTTTTACTTAAATAGGTACTTATTGTGCTTATTTGTTTTTTTTTCTCCTTTTTTGCCATTTTAGCTCAATGTATTAAGGCCTATTTTTGTTATAAGCACTTTCCTCCAGATTTGTGCAATCAATCATTACTAGATGCACCTGCATATATGGTGACCGCTATGGATAAATCATGGCATATTTGTAGTGCATTCGAATTAGCAAAAGTCAGCCTTGTGCGGACAGCCTAAACATTTAGGTAGAATACAAAATCAGCAGCAGATAAGACCAGAACTATGCTATTTAAAGTAAAATATAAATATAAGTGCAGTGCTTAGAGTAAACAAGTGATGAATAATATAAAACCGTGCAATCTCATATACAAAAAATATAATATAAACGAAAAGTCCCATAAAAAGTCCATGAAAAGTGTAAATCCAGTGCCAACCTCACACAGATGAGAAAAAAATCTTCCAAATTAATGTGAAGCAAAAGCGAATAAACGAGACACTTCCACCAATACACTACATAAGATTGGACCCTTACCAAATGGTGCGACCATCAGTTAAGGTATCCTCAAAAAGGCTAAAAATGAATCCTCGCTTAGGGTATGCATATCCTGAATAGCATGGCTCCTCCCGGCATAGCATCTCAAAAGTATTGATAGAAATAGATAGAAACACCAGGGACTATCATAGTGTAGTAGGTATAAAAACTTACAATTTAGTAAGAGCAAAACTACTCACAAGAGTGATAAATAGCCAGGCAGTATTCGCAATATATTTCCTCCTCCACTCATGTCGTGCACAACTCCACTTCCGGGTCTTGATCAGCATAATGATGTCACATCCTGTGGCCCCGCCCAATGCATTTTGTCAGAGTTGACATCATCAGGGGGAGCCTGTTTTGAATTGATTGATTTGAAGCCTTTTTAGCCATACCTTAACTGGTGGTCGCACCATTTGGTAAGGGTCCAATCTTATGCACGATGGTGGATTGGTGGATGTGTCTAGTTTGTTCACTTTTGCTTCACATTAATTTGGAAGATTGTTTATTTTTCTCGTCTCTGTGAGGACGGCACTGGATTTACACTTTTCATGGTGGACTTTTTATGGGACGTTTTGTTTATATTATATTGTTTTGTATATGAGATTGCACGGTTTTTTTATTATTCATCACTTGTTTACTCTAAGTGCTGCACTTATATTTACAGGTGAAACTCGAAACATTAGAATATCGTGCAAAAGTTCATTTATTTCAGTAATGCAACTTATGAGGTGGTTAACCTGGTTCAATGACCATGGGATTACTGTGCTTGATTGGCCAGCAAACTCGCCTGACCTGAAACCCATAGAGAATCTATGGGGCATTGCCAAGAGAAAGATGAGAGACATGAGACCGAGCAATGCAGAAGAGCTGAAGGCCGCTATTGAAGCATTCTGGTCTTCCATAATACCTCAGCAGTGCCACAGGCTGATAGCTTCCATGCCACGCTGCACTGAGGCAGTAATTGATGCAAAAGGGGCCCAAACCAAGTACTGAGTACATATGCATGCTTATACTTTTCAGAGGTCCGATATTCTATGTACAATCCTTGTTTTATTGATTGCATGTAACATTCTAATTTTCTGAGATTGTGGATTTGGGGTTTTCATGAGCTGTAAGCCATAATCATCACAATTATGACAACTCACGGCTTGAACTATCTTGTTTTACATGTAATGAGTCTATCTCATGTATTAGTTTCACCTTTTACTAAAATTAATGAACTTTTGCACAATATTCTAATTTTTTGAGTTTCATCTGTATATATAATTAAAGTAAAATAGAACTTCCAAGAAAATGTCCCCCTGGTAAGAAGATAGTAAACAATCCTCACCATGTCAGTCTCTACATCACTATTGTGTCCAGTAGTAAAGTAGAGTTCAGCAGGAGGAACACAGAGTGAGGTCAGGGACGAGAAATCTGACAAACCTGAAACCTTTTTGGGGCAGTTTCTCTTTTTTCCATGGTGTTTAGCAAAAAAGGAAACGAGAGAGGTAAGCAGGTTATTTTTAGAAATTGAGTCATTTTAAGCAGCTGCACCCTTCATGTTTATAACCTTTTATCTCTAGGTTTCTCAGACAGGAAAATTTCTAATGAAGACTAAACATCAACTTAGGAGTACATTTTTTTGGGGGGCTTTGAAAAGTCATACTTCCAAAAATGATAATCTTCTTAAAAGCAAGCAAGGTTTTTTGATATTAAAATAAGTGCAGTTATATTTATTTATTTATACACTATAGTACAGTCATGGCCGAAATTGTTGGCACCCTTGATATTTCTCCAGGAAATCATGTATTTCTCACGAAACGTATTGCATTAACACATGTTTTGCTATACACATGTTTATTCCCTTTGTGTGTATTGGGACAAAACAAAAAAAGGGAGGAAAGAAAGCAAATTCGACATAATGTCACACAAACCTCCAAAAATGGGCTGGACAAAAGTATTGGCACCCTTTCACAACTGCGGATAAATAAGAATGTTACAAGCATGTGATGCTCCTGTAAACTCACCTGGGGCAAGTAACAGGTGTGGACAATATAGAAATCACACCTGAAAGCAGATAAAAAGGAGAGACGTTCACTTAACCTTTGCATTGTGTGTCTGTCTGTGCCACACTAAGCATGGACAACAGAAAGAGGAGACGAGAACTGTCTGAGGACCTGAGAACCAAAATTGTGGCAAAATATCAACAATCTCAAGGTTACAAGTCCATCTCCAGAGAACTAGATTTGCCTTTGTCCACAGTGCGCAACATTATCAAGAAGTTTGCAACCCATGGCACTGTAGCTAATCTCCCTGGTCGTGGACGGATGAGGAAAATTGATGAAAGATTGCAACGCAGAATAGTCCGGATGGTGGATAAGCAGCCCCAAACATGTTCCAAAGACATTCAAGCTGTCCTGCAGGCTCAGGGAGCATCAGTGTCAGCGCGAACTATCCGTCGACATTTAAATGAAATGAAACGCTATGGCAGGAGACCCAGGAGGACCCCACTGCTGACACAGAGACATAAAAAAGCAAGACTACAGTTTGCCAAAATGTACTTGAGTAAGCCAAAAGCCTTCTGGGAAAACGTCTTGTGGACAGATGAGACCAAGATAGAGCTTTTCGGTAAAGCACATCATTCTACTGTTTACCGAAAACGGAATGAGGCCTACAAAGAACAAAACACAGTACCTACGGTAAAATATGGTGGAGGTTCAATGATGTTTTGGGGTTGTTTTGCTGCCTCTGGCACTGGGTGCCTTGACTGTGTGCAAGGCATCATGAAATCTGAGGATTACCAAAGGATTTTGGGTCGCACTGTAGGGCCCAGTGTCAGAAAGCTGGGTTTGCGTCCAAGATCCTGGGTCTTCCAGCAGGACAATGACCCCAAACATACGTCAAAAAGCACTCAGAAATGGATGGCAAAGAAGCGCTGGAGAGTTCTGAAGTGGCCAGCAATGAGCCCAGATCTAAATCCCATTGAACACCTGTGGAGAGATCTTAAAATTGCTGTTGGGAAAAGGTGTCCTTCCAATAAGAGAGACCTGGAGCTGTTTGCAAAGGAAGAGTGGTCCAAAATTCCGGGTGAGAGGTGTCAGAAGCTTATTGATGGTTATAGGAAGCGACTGATTTCAGTTATGTTTTCCAAAGGGTGTGCAACCAAATATTAAGTTAAGGGTGCCAATACTTTTGTCCAGCCCATTTTTGGGGTTTTGTGTGACATTATGTCATATTTGCTTTTCTGCCTCTGTTTTATATTTGTTCCAATACATACAAAGGGAATAAACATGTGTATAGCAAAACATGTGTTAATGCAATACCTTTTTTGTGTGAAATACTTGATTTTCAGGAAAAATATCAAGGGTGCCAACAATTTCGGCCATGACTGTATATGTATTTTTTTTTTTTCGATAGCCAGTCTTTAAAGCAATGAAGAACTCTTTTTAAAACTCCCCATAAGCTGCTGTATCTTCATGATACTCATTGGGCAGAACCTTTTGTGTAGCCTAATTTGTAATGTAGAGTTCCCAAATTTGTGGTAGCAATTTTGTCTCAGTTAAGATAGAAGGAATCTAACCCACGGTGTATCTTGAAAACCAAAATCTCTCACTTTGAAGTGTCAAGACTACTGAGCTTGATCATCAAGGTCAACTTCTAGGTGTTCAAAACATGTGTATGTACTAATACTGCAAAATCATTTAGTTCATTTGAAAAGTAGTCATTAAACAAGATATAGCTAACACAGATAATGAAATATAATCAGCGAGTAAAGTTATTTTTTTTTTTTTGAACAATTCACTTAAAGACCAATTCAAGTGTGTTTGTTTGTTTTATAAAGAATGAAAAGGTTTCTGCCATTCTATTATAATTTCCATCATTCCCCATGATATTCAAAAGAGGGAAAAAGTTTTGGCTGAAGTTGGGTTTAAATAAAAATATAGATGTAACTGAGATAAGCATTTTTAAACACTTTATTCTATCCAGATCACACATGTTCTTATTAGAACTTATAAAACTAAATGTATAATTGGTTTTGAGTGGTTGTGATGATTACAACATAATGAAATCCCGACCACTTAACCATGGCTGGAAATGACTAAAGGAGTGAACATTTCACTGGGAGTGGTTGGTCCTGTATAATGGGGACTGCCACAATCCTGTGGTTGTACGTCTGTCATCACTTTGCTTTTTAATCTTCTAAAAACATGTAACAAGGCTGATTCATCTAGTGATTTCCAAGGATCACTATGACTCATTACAATTTGGTGAGCTGTTATGAAATAAAATTCCATTCTTTTGTAATATAATTTGTATCTCATTTAGAGAAGTTAAATTACTGAGATATAATATTATATATCGTATTATTATGTTTAAATATTTTAAAATATGTTTCCACTTTTATGGAAAACACTGAGGTGCATATCCTAAAGGAGACAAGAATTTTCACTTTGAAAAGTGAAAGAAGTGAAGCTGGCTCACTTCAATGATTCAATCATGTGCAAGGAAAAAAATGTGTGTATATATACACATGTGTATATATCTACTGTGTATATATATATATATATATATAAATTCACATCTCTTGCACATGATAATTACATATTTAATCAGGTTAAAAAATGGCAAATGTCTATGTAGTCCAACCAACCAAGAATACAACTATTAAAAATGAAAATAAATTAAAATCTGCACCTATAAAACCATAAATCTGCAGCTGATCCATAGGAAGGCAAAAACCCTTATAAATCCTGATCCAGTTTGCATTAGCAGGGAAAAAATCCTTTCTGATCCCCTAAGGCAATGAGATACTCCCTGGGATAAAAATCTACATTGAAAATTGGGTTTTCAAAGTAAAATTTACCTTCTATTATGCACTAAGCTTAGTGAACAACATCTACTTCTTTAGTAAATCATTCCCTCTGATTGACATTTAGCATACAGTGAACCAGTTTGGTTCAATCAGGAACATACGGCAGATTGGCCCAGTTTGTTCTGAAAATAGGTTTAGTTTTTCACCCCAGCCATTTGTCAAGTGTACCAAAGCTTGGTAGCCCACATGCCAGGGGAACCAGGACTCCACAATTCCTGGTAATTCCCAGTCACCTGATGAGATCCCCTATGGGTCATCACTAACCTAATAAATACATTTACAATTTTCTTATTAGATTATTTATGTCACTTGGGATGGAGAATCTTTTCCAAGAACGTTTTAAGCTGGGTATATACTATTAGAATTTTGAACAAAAATTTGTACATAAATTCTTCGGATAATTTTGTACAAAATTCTCTGAACATATGAATGTCATTCAAAAGTAGTTCAAGATTTTGTTTGCTTTTATCATTTATTCGGTTTTAAAAAGGAATGGACCAAACGAAAACTACATACTTTATTCGATTTTCATATTCGAGAAAAATGTTCCATCCTTTGAATTTTCTTGTTACTCAGGTAAAGAAATTAATGTCAATTTAACCCTACTAATGATTAGAAAATGTCCTCAATTGCTTCCTGGTTTCTGGGCTAGGTAAAAATGATGTTGTACATCTTCATAAGAGGAGGGGCTTTCTCAGCTAAGCATTCCCTCCTGGCTGCATGTCTGATCTAAAGGCAGATAGATTCAAATTTCTAAGGGCAGATGGATTAAAAATGGCCATGGAGAATAACTATTTTTGGTCTAAAGTTCAGTATTACAACCAAACAAAAGAAATGGTAATGGACAAACATTTTCCTTAATAAATGCGAACAAGAGGCGATTTACAGTAAAGATTGGCCAGAAGATTGTATAGCAGATATATCAATGATATTCTAATCATTTAGAAGGGGTCAAAAGAAACAATAGATTAATGTATAGGATATATAAATTACAATCAATATGGCATCCAGTTCAGTGGAAATATGAACAATGAACAGAATATTTTCTGGACCTGGTCCTATTCAAACATCAGGATAAACTACGCACTAAGTTGTATTTTAAAGACGTTGACAGAAATAGCTACATACCTATTGTCACCATAGCAGGGAGCTTTGCAATAGGAATATTTGTTCTGGTGACCCTGGTGACAACCAGCAATTGCCTCACTTTGGAGGAATTCCTCCCCACTTCTTGTTTTGACTATGGGACAGGATATGAAGGGAAATCTTCCAATGAGACGCAGATATCAAAAAAGAAAAAAACTGACGGGTTATAACCTTCCTGTACACTTTCCACAATTATAAAAACATTTTTGCTCTCAATTCTACTTTAAGGTAGGATACATTTGTTGGTAATGTGGAAAAGCTCTAAATTAGGGAAAAACAGCTAAAGACAGTCTTAGATATCTTTATTTTGCAGACAGATGCAAAAAGAGTGGATAAATATTCTAAAGGGAGAAGAAAAGCAACAAAAATAAGAAATATAGCTTAATCGCTGCAAGCTAGGCTGTGATTCTTTACATTTATCTCTGAACATTTCCTGAAATGTGGAGCTGCACATAAAGAGTCACTCATGTCTCATGCAGGTATGTCATCAGAATCCATTACATCCTTACTCTTTACTGCTCAGTGCAGAGTCACAAGGTATTTCTCTAGTGCTCTACAAAAGTCTAAATGGAGGAGCTCAGTAAAAAGAAAATAATACTTACTATATAAATATGTGTCCCTTCACATCAAGACGTTTGAGGATCTATTCGTGTCCCCGTAGCTAATTGCAGGCTTTAGTTTTATAAATAGCCAGTAAAGTGGGTTCCCATTTCTATAATGCCTTTCATAGAATTAATATACCCAGTACACTAATGCATTGTTTTGACATATCTCAAACTGTTAATGCAATGTTTGCATTTGGTCCTACTCTTTACAGCTTGACTCAACAAGAGCATGGATGGACTGTAGACTTATTAACTATAATAGAAGTAATTATTTCAAGCTTTTACTTGGCTAGTGTCGAGTCTCGTCCAAATGTAATATTAGATAGATGAGTAAGTGGACAAGTAAGTCTAACAAACATGTTTTCACAGGCTAAAAGAATGTCTTTTTAAAAAAATCCAAGGTACAAGTTGGTTTAAATTGGCTAAATTAATGATTCATACAGCCTGTCATGCAGTGCAGGCAACTCTAAAAGGAAATTATTCCCTGAAACTTATATCCAAAGTTGGACTGGGGTCATTGGCCCACGTTAAGGAAATGAATGTGAAGACCCACTGTGAAATTAATTCAAACCAGCATATGGAAAAACTGAGCAGAAAGATATATTTGTTTAAACTCCTTTATTTTTATCAAGGGGCAAGTGAAGGCATTGCCTTTTATCTTAGGGAGAGCAAAAACAATTTATCTACTGATGTCTCCTCTGAAACAAGCTGGCTGATGGACATCTACATGTGGGTCTGTTATGTACTATAGCATTTAGCATTTTGTTATATTTGTACCCATTGATCCTACCAGACATTATGCAAACTCATAACTTGCTATGCACTCTGCACTGTCAGCAGTTAGCATTGTTCCAAGTTATCTCTTTTTTTTTTTTTTTTTGAGCCTAGGGTACAATGCACAAATACAAAACACCAAAGGGAACAAAAAAAGGCTCCCCCTGCTCCTCATGATCAGTTGAAACCATGCAATGAGTAATGGATGGGAGGTGCTCACGAAGAGAGGCAGGGGAGGAAGGAACCTGATTACTACACATCCTCCTGAAGACCCCCACCCTACAATTCTGAGTGAAAAGGTGACAGGTAATAAAGTGAAAGTGATAGACACATGAAGAAAAAAATAAATAAAAAGAGCCAATGTGTAAACAATGGATAGGCCATGCAACTTGGTAACAAAAATTGCCCCAGTGTTGGCCAAAAGGCCTAGCCCATGAGGCACTGTGCAGAAAAAAGCTGTGGTGTTGTGGCCAAGCGCCTCTTCTCACAGCAGGGTCCCAAGCTCATAGTCATACTCAAAGCACCCCCAGGACACCACTCCCTGGGGAAGCACTTAATGTAGCGGGCCCTCTGCCTTCCAAGCCCTTGGCCAGACCAGGTAGTAATGATCAAATCAGGAGGCACTGGGCCCCTTGGAATCCTCCACACCAAAGAATTACTTCAAACCCTCACCCAGTGGGCAATTTGGTTTCTTTCCCACGGGGAAGGATACTCATCATATCAGCAGAGATACAATATAACCAACCCCTACTGGACATTGATAAGATTAGATACTACACTTGATCCTAACCAAAATGCCGAGAAATGACTGTCTCCAGTTATCTGGAACACAAAGTGCATTACTGTCATAACAGGTAAAAATAAAGGAAAGAAAGCAAAGAAAAAGATAACTAATGCCAGCACAACTACTGATGGAAATGTTATACATAACTCATTATGTTTTGTTCTTGGATTTACTGGTAGATATCTTTTAAGCTGGGCATATACTAGTAGAATTTAAAATGAAAATGTGTACCCTGTCTTATGTCGCAAAGTGGGAAAAAGACCTAGGCCACACTCTCGTTACAGCAGAATGGTCAGAGATATGGCAAGCAACCAAGGCTTCCTTACCAAATCTAGTCGCGGTAGAAACCAACTATAAAGTTCTTGCCAGATGGTATCTTGTATCGGACAGAATTGCAAAGTATGCGCCTGATCATTCAGCTCTCTGCTTACATGGCTGTTCAGAACTGGGTACACATATGCACATCTGGTAGGATTGCCCAGTGGTCCAAGACTTTTGGAAAGCAATTTTTGCACTTGCCTCAGAAATGTTTGAGGCACCCCTCCAGCCAGACCCATCTACCACTCTCCTCAATCTGAGGCCAGCATCTTTGTTGTGCAGATAATTCAAACTCCTGATCCTGCCCCTGACAGCTGCAAAAAAGACGATAGCCAAGGCGTGGTAATCCCCCTCTTTCATTTTGGCTGAGACAAACCACAGAATACACTCTAATTCATGCTAAAATGGAAGCTTTTGAAAAAGACCAGATAGGCAAATTCGACATGATATGGCCTACCACCTGACTTTGATGAGACGGTAAAATGCTCTAGTCTGTATGCTTAGCTAACTAGCCAGCTAGGGAAGAGTGACCTCCGGAGAATCTCTCCTTCTTTGTTTCTCTGTCTATCCTTTTTTCTCTTGCTCCTTCTTCTCTTCTCAGAATGTTACCTGCGTTTTGCTATCACCACCATCCTCATGGCTGAGCCAGAGACTCGACAGTTGACTCAACCTTGTTCTCCTACTACCAAGGCCCACTGTTCTATCACAACTCTTTTGCGTCACATTTGTTTGTCCCAGGTCAATGGCACAACGTGGAATATAACAATGTAGAAGGTTGGATCCCATTAATGTCTCATAGTCTGAAGCTTTATAGTATTCGTTGTACTAGTCTAGTTAATAGACCCCTGACAACATTTCTATTACGTCCTATGTTACTACATAAGCAACTTATTCGACATGTCTGCAGAGCAATATGACACTTATTGTGTAGTTCTCTATATTTGCACACCTATGTAACTTGTGAAAGGTTAATGTACCATGATGGCCTGCCTAACTTGTTCAAATTATTTATTCTTTAAACAGAGAACATAGAACAGAACAAGGAAATTTGTATGAAGCTTCTTAGGAAAATTTGTATGATAATTCTCAGAACATTCGAATGTCGTTTGCTTTTAACAGTTGATTTTGGAATGGACTTTACTGAACTAAAACCACTGTACACTGTTAGAAATTCATATATTCGAGAAAAAATTTCCATCCTGTTCCTTTGAATTTTCTTGGCACTGCATTTGAAAATGAATGTCGATTTGACCCCACTAATGGTCAACTAGTCAACTCAGATGACTAGACTGAACTCTTAACTTAATTAAATTAAGTGTCACAGGTACCTGCTATATTCCAGGAAAATTATAATACAGTAGCCACTTCTGTCTCCAACCAGATCACTGGAGAGTGTTGGTGGGATCAATTCCTATTTCATCAAAATGCTATTTGTCCAATGCCTTTTTAAACAAGCTCTTCTGCCCATTATACATGCATTCCTGAATCACCTTGTACCATTTCATCTTGCCTACTTTTTTCCATCTTTACTGTGGGTCCTACTTTTACTCTAAACCGGAAGTAAGGAGGCCTGCAGTAGTTGAACTGGCCAGGATTTTGTATGGGTAGACCCACCTAGCTGTGTTTTCTGCCATGTAATCAAAAAGGTTCTTGTCCACAGTGTTTTGTTAGAAAAAAGATCATGTATTATTTTGATACTCGATCGCTAACATCTGGACTTATTTTGTCATTGTACCATTTAACTGAGCATGTGTGTGTGTACGTGCCTACATTACTTACTCTTTGCTTAAATTTTAATAAAACATATGTATTAAGAAAATGAATAGCCCTGTTAAAAAACAAAATCAGCTCTTGCTGCAAAATTTTCCTTCAGTCTAGATATTTGCTTCACAGTTTTTTTTTTTGCTGCAGCCCCAAAGGGTTCACCTTTTAAATATATATATATATATATATATATATATATATATATATATATATATATATATAAATGCACATTATTTTGCAGGTGAAAAAAAAATGCATTTACTGTTTTTTTACCAAGAGCACCCAACCAACAGCGCCCTGGTAGTCCATTGAGGATTATAATCCGTTAGCCTCAAAGGCTGTCAGTACTTGTAGTTCATTCTTTCACAGAACTCTGTGACTGAATGATGCGGCCGTATGGTTAGAGCCCCGCATGGCCGACCTCTTTTTCATTTGTGACAGAAAGTGTACGGAGAAGATCTCTGGCCCACTGTCACAGGCATGGGGTGGATTAGGGAGTAGCTGCAGGAGCAGGAACATGTTACATGTGGCACTCTAAAAATTGGTGGAGCATGTAACATGCTCCCAAAGGTGACCTATTGAATAAACTGGCCATACAGTATTCTTTTTTTTTCATAGAGCCAGCGAGCCGAATAAAAAAAAAACAGATTCCTTCATCCTGCCTGGATGACTGGCTGCAACTGCTGATCAAGAAAACATTTCCAACTTGTCCCTTCAACAGAAATCAATCAAATGTTTGATTTCTGTTGAGTGGGGATGGTTACACAGTGGTCAAAATTCTGGTCCTTGCTAAACCAAGTGAGTTTTGATCAGTGTGGTGCCAGCTTTAGTCTGAATGCCAGTATCATTCAACCTACTTCTTCTAAGCCCAGGTTGTGAAAGGAGAACCGGCACAGAGATGAACTCATCTTTTTCTCACTCTGCTTTCTCTGTCAGCATGTTTCTTGTCAGCACACAACGAGTGAGTATCAGTTTGGCTTCTTCCTCTCACACTCCAGCTCTGCTATACAAGACTTGCAAGAGACAGATACAAGATCACATGCATTTACTTACACCTGGATGATGTTTTATTGATTACAGAGCTGCTAGAATTTTGTGTATTTTATATCTAGCTAGAGGTCAACTTTAAAGTATATTATGATTAAATGTGGAAGGGACTGCATGTTTAATTAGTCAAAAATCAGTCAAGAATAGGGGGAAAACACTTCTACTTAGTTAAGGCAATCACCTATTCTCCATGACATCACTATGATAACGTCACTTGATATTGTCCATGAGATTCTTTCTATTACAATGTGTAATCGAGTAGTTGCTTGAACTCTTGGTCATGTGTAATTATTGCCCAGTGTTCCCCAGCGGCACTTTGCTTGCATTTATCTAGCCCTTGGGGCACTATTCCTCTGACAGGACACCAACAGTGGTACATAAATCCTAACACTAACACCAATGATAGGCCAATATTCTGTCAGCTTATACCACTGATGAGGCACTATTCCTCCAACTAATACCAATGATGGGGCACTATTCCTCCAACTAATAACAATTATGGGGCACTATTCCTCCAACTAATAACAATTATGGGGCACTATTCCTCCAAATAATACCAATAATGGAACACAGTTCCTCCAACTAATACCAATGATGGGGCACTATTCCTCCAACTAATAATAATGATGGGACACTATTCATTCAATTAATACCAATGATGGGGAATGATTCCTCCTCCTATTGACCACACGAGTTATGTAATTGTTGTACACCCACAGACCACCGAACTTGACTCATGGTTTACTTCCACTGATGCCAGGACATTTTCTATCCAAGTGGCCACAGTCCAGCCCCCTCCCCTAAAGTCTGAAGGACAGTAAACTGGCCCTTTGTTTGGAAAGATTGAATACCCCCTTCTGTAGCCGAATAGGAATGTACCTAGTGCTGCACAGGAAAACAAATTTCTACCTCTTTTAGATATGTGAATGGGTCTACAGTATCTTTCATTGTCACTAGTTCAGTCATTGACACAACAGCAGGGAAATAATAGCTCATGTATGCTGAAATGTGTGTTGTAAGACAATCCATAATGATGAATGATTTACTGACTAGCCTTTAAATGCAGAATACTGTATATAAAAAGACTTCATAAACAGTATCTGTCCTTAACTGCTTCTTTAGATGTACATGTGAAAAACATTTTCTTAAAAGAAATGATCTTATCAGCGTGTGCTAGCATTCTAAAAATCTCCACACAATTTGTAATTATATATTTAAGGAGGCAGCCGTATTTGCTCATTGTACACTCAAGCTTTGATCCCTAATGGTACTTAGCTGATCCATGTCTTGCTGCAAGCCTGCCAGAGTCTGCATTAATATATTAGATTCTTAATGACAATAATGCTTAGTTTAGCTGGGGAAAAAAAATAGACAAATTAATTTCCCAGCAGTAGTTAAAGATATACCCGTCCAATTATCCTATTCCAGTGCTGTCTCTTGCAGAATCTCAAATCTAGCTATGTGGCGGATTGAATGACTTACCGTGAGTCCAGGGTGTCATTTTGTCTTTTTACTTTTAAAACAACACAGTGGGGAGCTGCGAGGCAGCAGTTCAAGAATGGAGGGTCAACAACCAGTGACTGCTGTACAGTAATCAAGCCAAAGTAATAGAGAAGAAAGACCCTCACCAAAAAATTCAAGTCAACAGCAACCCCAAATAAACACACAACCACCAAAAGAAAAATCCACTAAGTCACTGCTGGCCTTAAATACACCCCAAACTTGAAAGATCTAAAAAAAGACCTAAGTTAAAAAAAAACAGCACCTAAGTTTTTTAGTCATTCATAAGTTAAGTGCTGCCTAAGATCTTAAAAGGACTGCTAAGTTTGATAAAGCTCTGAGAAAAGTGCGCGTGCATGTGTGGAAGGGGGGTGCACAAGAAAGAGGGTACCCCAACACTGAAATACACAGAACTCAAGCACAGTTCATTAAATCACTAGCTGGAAAGGAGCTATGTCTACTGTTTCCATGTATCCTCAATAGGGCAACTGCAGATCAAAACTGGGGGTTGGCAACACATTTCGAAGGTCCATTTTCTGTCTCAAGAAGTCATACTAAGAAACAAGGAGGACCTTCAATATGCATTGCCACCCCGAGTTTTGACATGCAGTTGCTCCACGAGGATTCATAGAAATGGTAGATGCTGCTCCTTTCCAGCTTACTGAGCGGGTCCCTTACCACCAGCAGTGACACCAGGGCTTACCAGCTTCTGCTACACACAGGAAGTACTGGCCTTCACACTTTACCTTCCTGTATACCCCTGCTTGATTTTATGGAAATAAATGTATACAAGCTTTTCATTTGGATTCTGCGTCCTTGTCTCTTTTATATTGTGCATTAGTTATGATCACCTTGGATCATACACAAACATCAGCAGGATCAAAACCAAAAGCTTGCCTATTAATGGATGTTATTTTACTTTCCATCTTGAATCATATGCAAGTTTTTTTGTGCATGCTTACATTAGTTCATTTGGCTGTCTGCCACTTGCAACTTTAAAGTACCCCCCAAACCTATAAATGAAAGGATTTGTACATTTTTCATGTTGTCCATCAAAGCTGTATGAAAAGCCACTTCTCTCCACTGTATACTTTTTTTTATCATTTTTTGTTGAGTTAGTAAAGGTCTCCAAGGTTGTGGGGGCTTCCCATGCCTTTTAGGTTATAACAGTTTTTCAAGACGTCCTCCAAAGTCCAAAGGTAATATAATAAAATGGTCCCCCATTGACTGTAAAGTGATTTAGGTTTGTTGGCTTTGTTCTTGCACTGTAAAAATTTGTGTCAAGCCCAAATTTCGGTCAATTTGCTCATCACTATTCAGAAAGCATTGACATATTAGGTAAGCATGAATGCAAAGTAATCTGAATTTTGTTAGAAGGATTCAGCAAGAACACCACTCATATTTCATGGAAAAAATGCGGATGGCTTGCTGTGTCTACAGGTACTGCCAGAGTAGGTCCCCGAGACAATGTAGCCTGGTTGGGAGGCTTTTATTATGAAGGATAAGCACAGGTATTTTTTTGATTCCATGTAGGCCCACAAAGACTCTTTAGAGCTTTAGAGCTGTTATTATTGATGAGGTATCTTGTTTTTTGTAGTTGTATGGTATGTAAGGTTTTTCATACATTTAATATTATAAAAGGCTGCTATGGCCAATGAAATTCAGACTGATCTTAAACAGAAATAAATCAAAGTTAGACATTTGAAAGAACCTGAATATTATTAGCCCTACCTTTCATGGATTAGGTGTTTGTGCTGTTATTCTCTTGAATTCCGTCAAAGCATAAATGCCAACCCACTCTCATGTAGAATGGCATCAAGGGGTAGGCTGGTCCATCTCCTTCTTGTCAACAAAGGATTTTATGTAATCCTGACAGTGCATTCGTTATGTGACAGTTTTTTGAGTGTTTGTTGTCATTACTGAGCTCACACACGAGGCATGATGGCCTAGCGGCCTGACTGTCAGGTTGACATTTGTCATATGACAGGAAGGGAATACAAGTTAAATCAAACTGTACTCTGTGAGAGATATTGCAGCTCTGTTATAACACTGGTGACAGAACTAAAGTGAATAGCCTAATGTATTTCTACAAAGCCCTGCAGAATATGTATGCACTGTATAGATAAGTAAAAAGAATGTATGTTGCCTAGGTTAATACATTTCCAGGTATGCAAGCAATGCACACACAATATGTACACCAATAAAGATTTAAATGGTCTGCTGTTTCATAATATCTCTGAACAATCTAAGCTACTTTGATTCAGAAATAAAAAAGCTCAGTTTACACACTACACATTATATCCTCCGTGCTGCTGACCAAACCAGCTGCCTTGTACAGTTCTTTTCAAGTTGCCGACTGGCTTCAGGCAGTAACAGGCACCAGTTTCCTAAGCCCATAATAATGAGTCACATTGCTTTTGTCTGATATTGAAGACATAGAACGTTTTTATTTGCAGTTTTGACCTCTTTCATATCAAGCCAAAATAAAAGTAGCATAAAAGTAAGATTATCCAATATATATCTTTTATGCTATCGGCCTCTTCACTAACGATTAGTAATATCAAAGCAAGCCCAGTGCAGATATCAATGGGTGTAAATAAGTCATTCAAATGGAATTAAAATGTTTGGATGAACTTTCGCCTGAATGTAGATGTCCGTGTTTTGCTTGTATCACAGTGCCATTTATCTTTGCATGTAATGAATAGTCTTGGAGAAACTAATCAGGGAATAGGGACAGGCACTGCAGCATCTTCTTTAGGGTGGTGCAAGTCAAGCAAGTGTTTCACCTGTGGATAATGAGCTTTACTGCTTTAAATAATTTTCAGACATCCAATATAGTAAAGTGAACTTGAAACTACTATCTAGCAATACTCACCAAACAGAACAGAGTCTTGGGACCAAGCTGCACATGCTCAATCAGTAGATGAATTGGGGACTACGGAAGAAGTGGAGGATCAGAGAAGACAGGATTAAACAACTTTTTTACACAGTGAATATAGCAAGCATGCTTTACTGCATATAAAGACTGATTTTACTGTTGTGGGTTTAGTAACACTTTAATGTTGCCCTTTAAGCCACATTAAAAGACCCACTGTGAGCATTGTCCAGTGTGATGCTCATTTCATCATTATTCATCAGTGAGCTCAATGTAAAGGACACCCATGTGAAACGTTGCTAGCACTCGTTCATAAAAAACAGATCCACTAGGCAGCTGTAACCATTTTTTTTACACCAGGCTGAGCCAATTTTTAAACTTACAAATAAAATACATTACAAGTTTCAAAAAGCAAAATAAAAATAATTAATTAATACAGAGATACCGAAAGTTTATAGAGTAATAGGGCTTCTACTGCATTATCCATGGCTCCAGAGTGTGTGTATTTGTGTGTGTCCTTCTTTTACACTTTTTGCTGTCACAAGAGGGCAGACATGTCTCCTAAAAAAAGTTCACATTGACTGCCTTCAGTTATCCTTTGTTCTCTGAAGGTCGTAACTCTGGCCATAGGCAGTTCGAATTTTGTCTGATTTCTGTTGGCTAAGCCAAAATGGAATGGTGTACGGTTCTGCAGGCACTATTTCCTTGGACAAGCGATGATCTATCATTTGACCTTTGTCAAAGGAGCCTCTTAGAAAATTGTTGGTCAAACAATAACTGCAGCTAATACAATAGCCATAGAAATTTTCTCACCTGCGCTGTTAAGCCTAGTATGCACAATAAGAATATCAGATGATTGATCGTCCTTTTTCTTTTGCATGCTAGTCTCATATTGAAAATGAATAGGTTACTAAAGTTATGAAATTCTCATAAGACAACAACTTTGGAAGCAATGTAACGTATTGTATTGTAACATATTGTTTCATTTCCAAGCATGCGCAGTCTTGGTCGCTCTATTTTTTATGGACAAATACTGTCTGAATTAAACATAAATTGTTCTGTTATTGTACAAGAAAAATTTTGGTGCTTGTCCCTTCGGATAGTTTTACACGAACTGTTGTGATTGGCTCTTGAAAGCTGTATACTAATGGTCAGATTATCAGTCGATTGCTCTGAAAGCAATATTTTTCATCCAATATTCTCATCGTGTGTACAAGGCTTTAGAATGGATGGAGGAATCTGTTTCTGTAAAGAATTCTATTGGTGTATGGCTAGCTTTAAAGTGATCAGATAATCTGATGTAAAGTCGAGTGATCACTCCCTGGAAGGGAAATTCATCTCCTTCCTCTGCTGAAATACGAAGCCTAGCAGAGGATGTAGGCTTACAGTTTTGTATTGTTAACTCAGAGTAAGCTTTTCGAGTTAATCCCCCTTACAGTTCCCCAAGCCTGTCTTCCCCTTTCATATTGGCTTGTGTCTTGCATTCAACAAATTCTGTTGTCAACTAAATTTCTATGTCAATGGCAATACAAGCACAATTACATTTACTACAGGGTAATCATTGATTATCCAAGTGTTTTAGGAAACAGGGGTGCATTGTTCTCTTCCAGAGATTTTATTTCAAAATGCATCTCTGCTGCTTGAAAGCATTCTGCTTGGATTTGAGGTTCATCTGCTTTCTGGTATAGTATGTAAATGGTGGATACTTTGTTAATATTGATTAGGTTTTTCCATGGTTGACAGAATACAAATCAAAAGATAACTGAGTGAAGGCTGGGTAGCAGGCTTCTTTTGTCTCCCTTCCATTTTCTATTTTAGATTCTCTCCATTGGAATTTTTTCCCCCAAAATGAGTCTGGTTCTTATCGACCTATCCTTTACTTGTCATTTCCCTCAGGTAATTTTCCCAATGATGAGGCTGATAGAAATCTAGCATATGTTTCATATTCTTCCTTGATAAAGCTTTCGTGTTGTAAAAGAAGTTTGGTTTTGGTGCATTCCTGTCTCAGGCAAATATTAAATCTGCTTTCTGTATTTCTTCTAAGTGCCCTTAAGATTGTAGATAATTGGGCTTTCAAATTGACAATGTATTTTTCTTTGATAAATGTTTACCCATGTAGTTTTCCACTTTGTGTTTTTTTTTTTTTAAATATATTTTCTTCTTTTATAGAATGGGTGGTCCAACAGAAATATAAGGGTGGTTACATATTACCGGTTCTTCAGTTGGTTTTTGTTTGATTAAAGTGTTCATTGATACCTATGAGCTATTTGACATTCATTTGACTGAAAAAAAACCCTTTTCCATATCTTTGTAATTTTTAAGACTTTTAGAGTTTAATATGTCTCTGGACAAGATAAGCATTTATTTCTTCTTTCTTATTTAAAAAAAAAAGTTGTTTTAAGGATGTTCAGTCTTTGCTGGGATTATTATCTTTTCCTCCAAGGTTACCTCTATGGGTAGAGTTTTTTTTACCGAGGGCTGCTGTTGACCACTAGAGGTTTGAAGATCCCCTATCTGCCATATTTGTTGAATCATAGCAGTGAAGTCTTTCTTTTAAACATTAGCAGTAGTTTGTTAAGGTAATATGGTTATACAGTATTGACTTTTTTGTTTGCAAAAGACTCACTCTATCAGCTTTAATATATTTTCAGAGGGGCACTGGTTTGCTCAAGAATTGGACCTTTCCTGGCAGATTCTTGAAATCAAAAAGAATATGGTTTTCGTTGTCTTACAGCGGGGAATCAGCAGTCTGGTACAGCGGGACTGGGGGGGGGATGGGGATGGGGTCCAGTGGTTTGCTGGAACCACTGGAGGATGGGGGGAGAGAGCCATGGGAAAGGCAAGAGGAACCCAAGCCACGGCCACTGATGTCCACAATGGGATTGGGAGCCAGAGATGGTGGAACCCGTCATGCAAGGAATCTTCGCCCGAGAGGCAATCGGATTGAACTTTACCTATAAATGTTAGCATCCAGTTTTATTATTATTTGTTTTATTATTATGTGTATCTAGAAGAGAATCCAGGCCTTTTTTAAAGCAATCTACTGAGCTGGCCAGAACCAACTGAGGGAGTCTATTCCACATTTTCACAGCTGTCACTGTGAAGACTAGAGATGAGCGAATCGAACCAGGCAAAGTGGAATTCGATTCGAATTTCAGGAAAAATTCGATTCGCGTCGAATCGGATTTTTCCCGATCAGCCGGCAAAAGTGTCCCTGCAGAGAGCTCCGCTATTTCTGACAGTTCTCTGACAGTTCCTTCACATGTACAGCGGTTGAAACATTGTATCTATTTGTTTCCATTTAGGATACAGATGTTTTTATTCGGAAACAGATACAATGTTTCAACCGCTGTAAATGTGAAAGTCAGAGAACTGTCAGAAATAGAGGAACTCTGCAGATACACTTTTTGCCGGTTTGGAATTATTCTTATTTTCATCCTACTTCTTCTTCTTCTTCTTCATCCTCATCCTCAGAAGAAGAAGAAGAGGATGAGGATGAAGAAGAAGAAGAAGAAGTAGGATGAAAATAAGAATTCCAAGCCGGCAAAAAGTGTATCTGCAGAGCTCCTCTAAGTGTATCTGCAGAATAGAGGAGCTCTGCAGATACACTTTTTGCCGGCTTGGAATTCTTCTTATTTTCATCCTACTTCTTCTTCTTCTTCTTCCTCTTCATCCTCATCCTCTTCTTCTTCTTCTGAGGATGAGGATAAAGGTTTCTGACAGTTCTGTGACATTCCCTCCATACAGCGGTTGAAACCGCTGTATGGAGTGAATGTCACAGAACTGTCAGAAATAGGCTATTTCTGACAGTTCTGTGACATTCCCTCCATACAGCAGTTGAAACTCCTTCTTATCATCCTTCTCCTTCTTCTCATCCTTCTCCATCTTCTCATCCTTCTCCTTCTCCTTCTTCTCATCCTTCTCCTTCTTCTCATCCTTCTCCTTCTTCTCATCCTTCTTCTCATCCTTCTCCTTCTTCTCATCCTTCTTCTCATCCTTCTCCTTCTTCTCATCCTTCTCCTTCTTCTCATCCTTCTTCTTCTTCTCATCCTTCTTCTTCTCATCCTTCTCCTTCTTCTCATTCTTCTTCTCATCCTTCTCCTTCTTCTCATCCTTCTTCTCATCCTTCTTCTCATCCTTCTCCTTCTTCTCATCCTTCTCCTTCTTCTCATCCTTCTCCTTCTCCTTCTTCTCATCCTTCTCCTTCTTCTCATCCTTCTCCTTCTCCTTCTTCTCATCCTTCTCCTTCTCCTTCTTCTCATCCTTCTCCTTCTCCTTCTTCTCATCCTTCTCCTTCTCCTTCTTCTCATCCTTCTCCTTCTCCATCTTCTCATCCTTCTCCTTCTCCTTCTTCTCATCCTTCTCCTTCTCCTTCTTCTCATCCTTCTCCTTCTTCTCATCCTTCTCCTTCTCCTTCTTCTCATCCTTCTCCTTCTTCTCATCCTTCTCCTTCTCCTTGTCCTTTCTCATCTCCAAGGGCATTTAAATTAAAGGTACAGTGTTCTGCACTAATTTAAAGGCTCTCTGAAGCCTAGAAACCCTTTTAATAAGTTAAATTCGTAGCGAATTAATTCGCATCAAAACAAATTTCTTCCTCAAATTCGGCGAATCAGCCGAATCGAATTTTTGAATAATTCGCTCATCTCTAGTGAAGACATCTTTCCATATTTGGAGATTAAATCTCTTTTCCTCCAGAAGTAAAGAGTGCCACCTTGTGATGACCTCAGGGTGAATGACTCTACATCAAATTCACAATATGAACCACTGATGTTTTTATATAGGTTGATCATATCCAACCTTAAGTTGGAGACATCCTGTAAGAACGTTATTCCACTGCACAGCTTGGTGTCATCTGCAAAGACTGAAATGGCATTTTTAATCCCAAACCCTAAACAGTGAAGGAAATAAGTATTTGATCCCCTGCTGAATGTTTGCCCACTCACAAAGAAATGATCAGTGTAAAAATCGAATGGTAGGTGTATTGTAACACTGAGAGACAGAATAGCAACACAAAATTCAAAAGAAATGCATATCTAACAAATTATGCACTGATTTGCATGTTCATGAGGGAAATAAGTATTTGATCCCCTATCATTCAGCAGGATTTCTGGCTACCAGGTGTCTTTCATACAGGTAACAAGCTGAGATTAGAAGCAGTTTTTTAAATGGAGTGCTGCTAATCTCATTTTGTTACCTGTATAAAAGACACCTGTCCACAGGAGCAATCAAACAATCAAATTCCAAACTCTCCACCATGGCAAAGACCAAAAAGCTGTCCAAGGATGACAGGGACAATATTGTAGACCTACACAAGGCTGGACTGGGCTACCAAACTATCGCCAAGCAGCTTGGTGAGAGGGTGACAACAGTTGGTGCAATGATTCGCAAATGAAAGAAACACAAAACAACTGTCAGTCTCTCTAGGTCTGATGCACCATGCAATATCTCACCTCATGGAGTGTCGATGATCATGAGAACAATGAGGAATTATCCCAGAACTACACGTGAGTATTTTGTCAATGATCTGCAGGTAGTTAGGACCACAGTCACCAAGAAAACAATTGGTAACACACTACGCCGACAATGATTGAAATCCTGCAGTGCCCGCAATGTCCCTCTGCTCAAGAAAGCACATGTCCAGGCCCATCTGAAGTTTGCCACTGAACATCTGAATGATGCAGAGGAGGACTGGTTGAAAGTGTTGTGGTCAGATGAGACCAAAATTGAGCTCTATGGCATCAACTCAACTCGCTGTGTTTGGAGGAGGAGGAATGCTGCCTATGACAAAAGCGAACAATAAATGAAATCATGTTATGGTCACTGCTACTCAGATGTTCTTTTATATGGACAGTAGTAATAAGCTCTGCATGGTTTGAGATTACCAGGTCCAGCAGAGCATCATTCCTCATTGGGGCCTCTATGAACTGTACCTGTAGTAGGTTTAAAAAATGTTTCCCTTTAACAGTTCCTGCAGTGCCATTTCTCCAGTCAATTTCTGGGTAGTTAAATTCCCCCAATATTATCACTGTCTCAGCCCTTGCAGCCCTTTCGATCTATGCAAGGAGCTGGGTCTCCACCTGCTCATTAACACTGGGTGGCCTATAACAAACTTCAATGATTACATTTGTAGTACGCACATCCATGTGCAGTTCCACCCATAATACTTCTCATCACACTCTCTATCAACTAGATCCTCTTTCACACTCACTCTGAGATCACTTCTCACATAGAGTCAGACACCACCACCTTTCCATTTTACCGTGTCTCTCCGAAAGAGAACATAGCCAGGAATATTAATGGCCCAGTCATGTGATGAATGAAGCCAAGATTCAGCAATACCAATTCAATCATAGTTCTCTTCATGCACCGAAGCTTCCAACTCAACTATTTTGCTTGGCAGACTTCTGGCATTGGTGAACAAACACTTTAATCCATTGACACCTTTTGCACATGTATGTTGCATGTTTTTTATTTTCATACAAATTGTACCAGTTCCAATGGTTGTTTGTAACATGGGAACTTTCTTATCACCTGCCACATCACCTTCCATTTAGGTGTAAACCATCTCTAGCATATAGGTTGCACCCCAATGAAAAGTCAGCCCAGTGCCCTAGAAACCCAAATCCTTCCCTCTTACACCAGGTCTTTAGCCATGTATTTAGTTCTCTAATCTCCCCCTGTCTTTCCTTTGTTGCGCATGGCACAAGTAATATTTCAGAGAATATCACCTTGAAGGTCCTTCCCTTCAACTTGCAGCCTAGTTCTTTAAATTGAATCTTAAGGAGCTTCCACCTTCCATGTTTTCAGTCAATGGTTCCAACATGGACCAAGACAACTGGGTCATGCCCAGCCCCTCCCAGTAATTTATCAACCTGGTCCACCACATGCTGAATCCTGGTACCAGGGAGATGGCAAGCCATTTGCTGAGGCGATCCTGGCAAAAAATGATCAGTCCTTCTGAATATAGAATCCCACATTACCACCAACTGTCTAGACCTTCCTGCACTACCCTCACCACCCCTCCCAGATTGCCTGCTCTCCCGTCTGTTAGGGATAGCAGTGACATCCAGGGCTGCCATCCCTGAGCTTGCCACCCCCACATCTTCACCCAACTTGGCAAATCTGTTTGGGTGCTCAAACCCAGGGCTGGCCTTCCTTTTCTGTGATCCCCCTACCACTCTCTCTCGCTAAAGTAATCCATCTTCCTACCTGATAATCCTGACTAGCCCCTCCCCCCTCCACATCAATCCCATTAGCTACCTGCTCGGAGAGCAGAAGACCCTTTTCAAGGTTGTCCGTTCTACCTAGTGTTGCAACTTGCTCCTCCAGATCTCTAAAGTGAGCTTCCAGAAGGGCAACCCACTCACATCTTATGCAGCTGTATCCATCCTGGACCTGTTGCTCCATTGTTGAATAAATGCGGCACACTGTGCACTGCACAAAACCTTCAACCCTGCTAGCACTCATATCCCAATTAAAATATTTTTATTACTAATAGGAAATATCAGTTGTCACTTACAGGGTAGTAGACTCCTGTTATAATCTCCTGTTTTCAACTCCGGTTTTTTAACTCCCCTAATCAAATGTCCACTTAATCGAAGGTCCAGCAAGCAAAATACAGGCAAGCTCAAGAATGAGTAAGCTCAGAGTGAGCTCTACATAAAGTTATATAGTGCCTGGAGCACCTATGACTAATTAAGCCCTCCCCTTAATTAGCAGACTGAAGAAAGGAAAAAAAATGCTATTCAAAAAGTGACAGAAAAGGTGATTTAAAAAATTAACCTCTTGCCGTCCGCCTGCTGTTTATAAACGGCAGGGCGGTGGCAGTCCAGGGTCGGGTTGCCGTCCATAAACGGCACCCGCCTTTTCTAGCTGTGCGCGATCCGGTGCCCGCTGTGTCCTCAGGACACAGTGAAACACCGATCGTCGGACGGGACCTCTGTACGAGGTCCCGATCATGTGATCACTGATTGGCGAATCAGTGATCACATGCAAAGTAGTAAGCAAGATGTCACTTGTGACATCATTGCTTACTATGTGTGAAATCTGTGAATGATCACAGAGGTCACATGGTACAAGGCTATTCACAACAGCCTTGTACCATGTGACAAGCTGTGACCACTCACAGCTCACTCAGTAATTCTCAATGACTGCAAAAATGCAGACAGAGAGAAAGAGAAATGATTGCTTTTACACCCTATATGGGTGTAAAAGCAATCAGTGTAAAAAAAAAAAAAATCTTCATCACCCTCCACAAGTAGTACAGTGTCACCATGGTGACAGTGTACTGCTAGGGTGACAGTATGTAAAAAAAAATAAATAAATAAAAAATAATAATATAAAAAAAATAAAATGTAAAAAAAAATGTTTAAAAATTATAATTTTTGGTTATTAACTAATTTGGATTTTTTTTTTTTTTACTAAAAAAATAACGGAATAAATTTTGGCTAAGATTTATGATGAAATATTATTTATTTGCAAAAATTTTTTTTAAAAAACACTTTTTTTCAAAATTTTTGAACTTTTTCATTTACATAGTAAAAAAAATAAAAATCCCAGCGGTGAATAAATACCACCAAAATAAAGCTTTATCTGTCTCAAAAAAATGGTAAAAAATTCATATGGGTACAGTATTGCATGACCGCGCAATTGTCATTCAAAGTGTGATAGCGCTGAAAGCTAAAAATTGCCCTGGACAGGAAGGGGTAAAAGTGTCCGGACAGGAAGTGGTTAAAAGCTGCTAGCAAGACCCCAAAGAAGAAAATAAAACTACAAGTACCAGCAATTACTGTACCAGCAGTCAAAAACATACTACTTCATATGGACAGTGTCTGTCCTCTAGGTCAAATATAATTTCCAATTTTCTTAGATTTTTAGTTTTACACTGTTAAATGTTTGGCCTAGGGGGCTTATATTCCAATTGCTTGTAATGACATTGCTGAATCCCTGCCTCAATTGCAATGGACAAGATTTTGCAATTTGGTCCCAGATGTAGAGTAGGTTCTCCCTATCTATAGTTGATATGGTTTTGATTAGCCAATGTTTAAGAATTGCATTTTTCCTTAGAGTCTTGGGAAAGACTACAGAAGTGCTTGGAACAGGTGTCAGTTTTGTTCTACAAACATTTGATCATATGGGTTATCAATGAGCGTGTGACTCTTTCCCTCTCTCTTGCCGATTAATTTTAGTTTTTCTGCTATCCATAGGATTTTGGAAGTGTGTAATGTTTTCTTAAATTTAGAGGTTGTCTTTCTCTGTCCTTTATTTTCCAATTTATCAGACAATAAAAGGATATATTGTACATGACTTATATGAGCACATTACTTTGTTGTTTTGGTTTTAAGTTTGTCAGTACTTAATGATGTTTTCTTGCAAGTTTACTTTACGTTGTGACTCTTTGGGGTTCTCAGTTTGGGTGATAATATTGGCAAGAATAAATCTGGTGCAGCGGTGGATTGACAACTCATGGGGCCCCCGGGCAGTAGGGGATCATGGGGACCCTGTGTCCTTGCCCATACTCAAAGCACACCCAAAAAAAAGGTACCAGGGGCATTTCATGGGGCCCCCAACTGACCCCGGGCCCTCAGACAGTGCCCGAGTGCTCGAAAGGTCAGTCCGTCCCTGATCTGGTGCTTTGGTTTGATGCTAGTAGTTAATCAGCTTACAAAGACACCTGAACTCGATCAGTTAGATAAAGATTCTAATATAATTTTAGACCCCTATCTATTTTGCCCTCTGTTTAATATATGTTTAAAGTAGAACTATAGGCAAACCGTTTTTCTTTTTTGGATAGAGCAAGGGAGTGTTATAACCCCCATCAGATTGTTTTTTCTCCATCTTTGTCCCATTGCATAGATTTCCCTTCACTTCCTGTCCCATAGCCAAAGCAGGAAGTAAGAGGAAATGCCTGAAAATTAAGGAAATCCCTTGGGGCCCCCATTGGAAGATTTCTCCTCTATTACTTTTCTGGGTACAACCCCAAATTTGGGATTTTCTTTTACTTTCACTTTCATTGATGATGGTAAACAGGACAAATAGAGAGGGTGAATCTCCATAGCGGGGGGACTCGAGACAGACAGTAATGCAAAACTATGTAAACATCCCTTCTGATAACAATAGGCAGTGGCAGGTACTCTTTACTGAGAGATCTAGGATCTATTAGACACCAGATCTCTCCTTTGCTTTAAAAGCTTCAGATCATACCAAGTGGTATGATCCAATGCTTTTTTCAAATAACCAGTGGTTCGAAAACATCTGTCGCGAGTCGCAACCTGAAGTGACAAAACACTTGTCGCTTCCGGTTTCTCAGACCATAGAGAAGATCAGGGCCATTCCGGTCCCCGATCAGCTCTATGGTCAGCTGGCAGAAAAACTAGCTGCACACTGGAGTCTTCCGGTAGGACTGGAGAGCCCAGGATGGTCAAGGAAGCCTTTAGCTGCAGGCATCATCTCAGTATAAGCACTCAAAGTTAGGTGACGTGCCCATATATCACCTGGCATGAAATGGTTATAAGTATTTGTAAAGGCAAAACTTTAGGATAGAGTAAGGAAAAGTTTAAACCCCTATAACGGTACTTTTTGCTGTCTGTGTCCTTCTAGGCAGATATTCCTTCACTTCCTGACTTGGAGATGCAGCAAGAAGTCAAGGAAAGTCTCTCCACGTGAGAGGTATAACCCTATTAAACAGCTATCACCAGAACATTTGCCCATTTTCAAAGATTTCCCTTCACCTCCTGGTTTCATGACACCACTAAAATTTTGGATTTCCCTTACTTTTTGTCTTGGTAAAAATGGTCACCAGGAGAAACAGGAATGAACCTCCCCAGTGGGGACATAGACTACACTAAAAATTTAGCAGAGGTTCTACACCCTATCCCACATATAGGGTGGCATACCACATTGTTGCTTTCATTGGTACAATAAGTGGAGGGACAAGCCACCTTTCATCAGGATTGTAGTGCCTTGCACCACACACACAGCCATAGGCTGAGCATTGGTTAGCTATTTGTACTTGTTAGCTTTTTCAGTTGCCAAATCATTACAGGTTATGTGCCTATAATCTTCACTTCAGTTAATCCAGCCTTGAAATTTGTATTGCATTGTTTCCTAAATGATCCATCAGTGACTTAAAACAAAGGCAAAGCACAGCAGTTCCAAGAAATAACCTCTATTTGCTTGATAAGTCTATTGATAGATGCTTACAAATAGAGCAATATCAAGCTGTTAAATGTGTCATACTTCCTTCTTACCCTCTTAACGTGTGTGTATATACAGGAGCCTGGCATGATATCAATTAAGAAAAAAATAAATAAATAAATAAAATAAAAAAAAAATATATATATATATACTGCCTTCATTAGCATCCATTATACATTCAATGACGCATTGCAGGATATCAAGAAAGCCATGCAAGAGATAATATAGGGCTATGAATCTGCAGGATCAGTGAGTGAGTGAACTAATTAATTAATTAACCATCCTGTGCTTTATTACAGTTATACATTCAGCATATTCATTTAATAGAATAAAAGAAATGGATCAATTCTGATGATATAGCAGCAGGTTAGGGGTGGGGGCAGATGTGTCTTGAAATCCTGTTAAAATGTATCCATTGTTCACCTTTTGCAAATATTTATTAAATGCGGCAACACTGATAAATTAAAAACATTGTATTTACTACATTTTTGCATTGAGGCCTGCAGAGCATTGTAACAGTGATTGGTATGTTGCGGGTTCAATGCACCACTGCATTATTTACCCTTAAACCCAGGTCTGTTTGGAGGTACAGGCCTTCTATTTTGTGGCTGGAGGAAGTGCTGGTTTAACTACAATTGGGTAGACTGACCTGCTGCTGGCACATTCTGTTTAGATCCTGTCCAGTGGTGGCAGAAGGGACCTGTAGTATTTTCATCCCCGTGAATTAATGATGTGGCTGTACGAGCAGAGCCACAGTCATCAGCATTGAGTTAAAAAGCAGAATTAAGGAACAAGTAATGCCCCATAATTTTTGTAAGGTGTAAATAGTGTTTTGTTTTTCGGATGATACATGCTACCATGCTTCATGCCACACCCTAATGATGGGTGTAATGTGAAACATGGTCTAAAACTTGGACTATGTCTTTAAATCTGTAAGTAATAAAATATTACAAACTAAGATTTATGCACATGGTAATACAATTTCTTATTATACTGTACATTTTAATTCAACTTCCCCCAGTGTGGACTATTATGGGATTAGCAGATATTTCTTAGATCAGTGGTCTCCAAACTGCAGCCTGTCGGTCGGATGTGGCTATTTACTTGCCTTTATTCCAGCCCTTGGCTCACTATTCCTCTCACTGATAATAACATTGGAGCATCATTTCTTCCACTGACACCAACAATGTGGCACTATTCCTCCCACTGACACCAATAATGGGGTACTATTCCTCTCACAGACACCAATGATAGCGCACTATTCTTCCTACTGATACTAAAGATGGGACACTATTCCTCTCACAGACACCAATGATGGCGCACTATTCCTCCTACTGATACTAAAGATGGGACACTATTCCTCTCACAGACACCAATTATGGTGCACTATTCCTCCTACTGATACTAAAGATGGGACACTATTCCTCTCACAGACACCAATGATGGCGCACTATTCCTCCTACTGACACCAATAATGGGGTACTATTCCTCTCACAGACACCAATAATGGGGTACTATTCCTCCCACTGACACCAATAATGGAGTACTATTCCTCTCACAGACACCAATGATGGCGCACTATTCCTCCTACTGATACTAAAGATGGGACTCTATTCCTCTCACAGACACCAATTATGGCGCACTATTCCTCCTACTGACACCAATAATGGGGTACTATTCCTCTCACAGACACCAATAATGGGGTACTATTCCTCCCACTGACACCAATAATGGGGTACTATTCCTCTCATAGACACCAATGATGGCGCACTATTCCTCCTACTGATAGTAAAGATGGGACACTATTCCTCTCACAGACACCAATGATGGCGCACTATTCCTCCTACTGATACTAAAGATGGGACACTATTCCTCTCACAGACACCAATTATGGCGCACTATTCCTCCTACTGATACTAAAGATGGGACACTATTCCTCTCACAGACACCAATGATGGGGTGTTACTGACGCCAGGACATTTTGTACTCCCACTGGCCACAGTCCAGCCCCTCTAAAGACTGGAGGATAGTAAACTGGCCTTTTGTTTGATAAATGATCCCTGGCTTAGATAAATGATCCATTTTGGAATCATCCGTTTCTTCAGACCACTATCCTATATACACTCACCGGACACTTTATTAGGTACACCTTGCTAGTAGCGGGTTGGACCCCCTTTTGCCTTCAGAACTGCCTTAATTCTTTGTGGTATAGATTCAACAAGGTGTTGGAAACATTCCTCCGAGATTTTGGTCCATATTGACATGATAGCATCACGCACTTGCTACAGATTTGTTGGCTGCACCTCCATGATATGAATCTTCCGTTCCACCAAATCCCAAACGTGCTCTATTGGATTGAGATCTGGTGACTGTGGAGGCCAATGGAGTACAGTGTTCAAGAAACCAGTTTGAAATGATCTGAGCTTTGTGACATGGTGCATTTTCCTGCTGGAAGTAGCTGTAAGAAGATGGGGACACTGTAATCATAAAGGGATGGACATGGTCAGCAACAATACTCAGGTAGGCCTTGGCATTTAAACGATGTTCAATTGGTACTAAGGAGTCCAAAGTGTGCCAAGAAAATATCTCCCCACACCATTACACCACCACCAGCCTGAATCATTGACACAAGGCAGGATGGATCCATGCTTTTGTGTAGTTTACGCCAAATTCTGACCCTACCATGTGAATCGAGACTCATGAGATCAGAGAACATTTTTCCAATCCTCTATTGTCTAATTTTGGTGAGCTTTTGCAAATTGTAGCCTCTATTCCCTGTTCTTAGCTGACAAGAGTGGCACCCGGTATGGTCTTCTGTTGCTGTAGCCCATCTGCTTCAAGGTTCGACGTGTTGGGAGTTCAGAGATGGTATTCTACATACCTTGGTTGAAACGAGTGGTTGTTTGAGTTCCTGTTGTCTTTCTATCATCTCAAGCCAGTCTGCCCATTCTCCTCTGTCCTCTGACATCAGCAAGGCATTTGCAACTACACAACTGCCACTCACTGGATATGTTTTCTTTTTCTCTGTAAATCCTAGAGATGGTTGTGTATGAAAATCCCAGTAGGTCAGCAGTTTTTGAAATACTCAGACCAGCCCATCTGGCACCAACAACCATGCCACGGTCAAAGTCACTTAAATCCCCTTTCTTCCTCATTCTGATGCTTGGTTTGAACTTCAGAAAGTCGTCTTCACCATGTCTAGATGCCTAAATGGATATGCATATGGATTCCACCTGACCTTTCTACAAGTAATTAAATGTAGGGATATTGGGAGATGTGATTGTAAGCTGGCTGCATTGGTGGCTGTATGTGGGACTCATAGGATCACTCCCATTGTCCCCATCACAATGGCATGTTGACCCACCAGGCTGATTTGACCATTATGTATTATTGTTGATAGACAAGTTTTTTTATTGACTGAACCGTTTGTACCTAAGGGGAGAACCTGATCTGCTGTGTGCAGGCAACTTAAAGCCCAACTTAAGGCCTTCCCCCATGCTCCTACAGTGGACTGTCCCTCAGCATGCTCACATTCAATGTTAGGCTATGGACCCTGCACTGGTCTTGATGATACCAGAGGATGTTTGACTGTACTTTGAAACTTGTCTAGCAGTGCTGAGGAGTCTGAAGGAGTAGAGGTTTGGGTAAGTAAAAAAGTGATTTTCCAATCCCCTAGACCTGAACTCGCAGTTAACCCTTCAAGAGAGGAGTTTTTACATTTTCCTGTAGTTCAAAGCTGAACTCCATGCAAATTATCCAAATTAAAGTGAAACTAAAGCTATGTTATTTTTTTTTAAATAACAAACATGTCTTTACATACCTGCTCTATAAAGTGATTTTGCACAGGGCAGCTCCGATCCTCTTCTTTTCGGGTCCCCGCTCCTGGCTCCTCCTCCTCAAGCAGTGGCACCATGGAAAGCCAATTTCCCTGAGGGCACCGCTGAATGCACGTCCCCAAACCCTGCTCTCTCACCATTGGTTCACTGGCTGTGATTGAGAGCAGTGGGAGCCTATGTACTGCTGTGTGACTGGGCTGTGAAAACCTGAGGACTGGATGGACAGGAATTAACATAAAACAATACCAACTATTTGCCTGGAATTCGGCTTTAACATTCAGTCTTAATTATTCCAGAGATTTTATTGTCCTAAAATAATCAAGAGCTTGGGTTTATTTTGATTATGGATTTGAGTTCTTTCCTGTTTTGTCTTTCCTTAGGAATGTGACAAGAAGCATGGCGTTTCTACAGTTGCTGTGCATGATTTAATTTCCTTTCACAGGTAAGTCAGGAATTCTTAACTAGACTGCAGCTATTCAGTGTGACCATAAATCCTGTTTTCATGCTGAAAACATTCTGAGCCTAAAGCATCTTCCAGCCAACACTGAAAATATGTTATCATGTTCTCTAATATGAAGAGTTTTTGCTGTAATAGCTTATTTTGAATATAAAGTGCTGATAGGGAACTACGCATCTTCCTCTAACTTGTGGTGCATTATTGTGAGTTACTTTGTCTATGAAATACTTCAATGCTCTTTGAACTTGATAAAAAAACAGCCTGTCAATTGGCTTTTTAAATGTATTTCCACTTTCGCAGTCAATTTTCAGAAAGCCCTGCTATATGTTTGTTTTAAAAAAAATAATTTTTTTTACAATTTTGTTTTACCTTTTAGATGCTTCTCAGGAGGAGGTGACATGGCTGACTGCAACTGCAAGGTTTTTTGAACAATGTTGGAGTGAGCCTGTCCCAAGTCTGTCTTCATCAACATACAGTGCAAGAAGCCCACCCTCTACCCCTTTAACCCTTCATTAGGACAGACAGTGTTTCGAATCTAGTTACAATTGATAATGAAGATCTGCCTACACAGTACAGACAGGAGTTATTATAGCACACATAGCTGACCAGTCCCCATATAAAAACAAAGAGAACTATGTAAGATTTTTTCTTGATTTTTTCTTTAACGAAAAAAGCATCTAAAAAAGGTAACCTGCAATTTTTAAATTTTTTTTTTAGTTAAGTTATGCTATGTGAATGGGAACACTTAGCTGTAATGGAACCAACCAGGGACGGACTGACCATTTGGAAACTCAGACACTGCTCGAGGGCCCGGGGTCAGTAGGGGGCCCCATGAGATGCCCCTGGTACCTTTTTCATAGGCTTTTTTTGAGTTTGGGCAAGGACACAGGGGCCCCATGGTCCCCTATTGCCCGGGGGCCCCATGAGTTATCAGTCTGCCCCTGGAACCAACCCAGACTGCGTTTGAGAACTTCTCTTAGAATACCGCTTCCCCGTCCGAACACCGACAACAGACACCACAGCCAACCATACAAGACTAGACGACACCAGTCTTGAAGTAAACCAGGAGGTAGACTAGTTTATTTGAACACAGATACAAGATATATACACTCAGGACTATCCCCCTTCCTGCATAATGACAAAGGGCGGGGCAATCTACATTTAGTAACAAGAGACACACATGTATTCAAACTTCACACCAGCAGACAGTCCCATCAAGAGGGAGGGCTGCTGGACACACACCCCCACTAAGTTAATACACCTAAACACATACATCCCATAATAGCATGCTCCCAAGCCAGACACACAATAAAACAATGGACCACATGACATTAAACAATCAACAACCCCCCACCCCAATATTAGGACAGAGCACCCTGTACCCCTAACAGGCACAGGGTGATTTACACATAAGAGGGATATGGGGAAATGAGACAGGGATCTCCTCACCTCTCCAAAGTGAGCTGGGTTCCATGGGCCCCCACCCAAAGTGACTCACGTCACAGTAACAAATATAAAGTACGTCTCATTCCAATTTGATTGCAAAAGTGGAAAGACATTTTAAGGTTATGGTGATATCCTCCCTGTCCATCTTAGGAAGTGTCTATATAGCCTGTTCCAGGTATGTCTTGTAATAAAGTTTTTCATAAACATAGGAAAATGGGCAGCTACCAGAGACCTGGTAGTGTGTTAATTAAAGTGGGCCGAAAGGCAAATGGTGTTTTACCTGCATACATTCTATGCATGAAGGTAAAAAACCTGTGTGCAGCAGCCCCCCTCCCCCAATCCTTACCAGAGCCCCCTCTGATCACAGTAGCCTCACCTGTATGTGGACTCTCGCTCCTCATTGGCTGAGACAGCAGAGGGAGCCCATTGGCTCCCGCTGCTGTCAATCACAGGCAGTGAGCCAATGCGGCAAAAGCTGGGGGTCAGGGCCAAGCTGCAGATCTATGTGTCTTATGGACGCACAGAGCAGCAGCACGGGTATGAGCACGTAGTGGTGCCCCCAGGGCACAAAACTTTCCTTGGGGGAATTTCTCGAGGGGGAGGAGCCGGAGCGCCAGCAGGGGACCCAAAAAGAAGAGGATTGGGGCAGCTGTTTGTAAAACCTTGTTGCAGATAAGCAGCAGATGACCATGCACTTTCTGTTCAGTAGAGCTATATCCAGAATTTCTAACAGCTTTGTTTCAAGGCACTGCCCGAGGGCCCGAGGTCAGTAGGGGGCCCCATGAAATGCCCCTGGTACCATTTATAGGCTTTTTTTGAGTGTGGGCAAGGACACAGGGGCCCCATGATCCCCTATTGCCTGGGGGCCCCATGAGTTGTCAGTCCGCCCCTGGGTACGTCTTTCATAATGTGCTATGCATTATGTGATGCATACTAGGACATTATACCTTTACCCTGAAGGGAGACATTTTTTTACCTTGTTTCAAAGTTTACTACCGCTTTAGGCAGGGCTCACATCTATGCAGGTTGCAGTTGATGTGTTTTTCCCACGTGTTTTGAAGTGCGTTTTGCATTTTTGAACGCATGCTTTTGATGCATTTTGTGTTGCATTTTTTTAGCTAATAGGAGAATATTGCATCTATTTCACGCAAAATGCAATTTGCTGCAGGAAAAACATTCCTGAACCTTTCCAAAAAACACACTGGCTCAAAATGCACAGATTATTATTATTATACATTATAGTTGGGGACAGTACATGAGACAATACAGTAACAAGACAAAACACGAGGGGTTCGAGGGCCCTACTCTTTCAAGCTTATATGAAGTAGATCAATAGGAAACCATGTTAAATGAACTGCACTGTAGGAGTGCATAGGGGTGAACCGAGGGTTAAGCCGTGACATAGGGGTTGGATGTTGGAAGTTGGAACCAGTTGGAGTCATATTGAGTGAAAGGTAGAAGACACAAACCACTGGAGAAGCGAGTATAAATGCTCTTCGATTACAGGGACCTTTAATTTAAACCTGACAGGGTCGCTCCAAGCCAAATTACTCTTTTTCCACACAGGACTTTTGTGACCTGACAGTAGGAGCAGGATGTGACACCAGGTCATTCAATGGTTGAACAGTCAGATGACAGGCAAGATGGCTTTTCCTGTTCAGTAAGGGTTTCTTGCTTGTTGGAAAAGTCTTGTTAATGATAGGAAGTCATAGTTCACTTTCAGGTTGAGAAACAACACAGTGGGATTGGGTTAGGCTGTAAAATGTTTTCTATTTATAATGGTCAGTTTTAATAGCCATTCTACCAAAAGCCAATATACTGTATCATAGATGGATAAGTCTTGTTTCGTTATCTTTCCACTTTCAATAAGTTTTTAATTTTGTAAAAGTTACAGTGGTTACCATTATTACATATGCTGGTGGAAAAACAAAGTCAATGACTCATGAAGCAAAAGTGGCAAAACGTCATATACAAGAACCGTGGTTATCAACAAAACAATTGGCATGACAAATGTACATTGATCACTTTATAGCAAAAAGAGAAAAAAACAACACGATATGGGTAGCAAGAAAGTCCATACGTCTGTATTGCCAAAGCAGGCGTATGTAGGTGAAGTAGTGATTTGCGAACTACAACAATTAACAAACGTACAAGAAAATAAGCAGGAACGGATCCTATTTCACTGATGAGCCTAGAGACAGAGGGGGGAAAATGGGAAAAGGGAGAAGGAGAAGAAAAGAGGGAGGGAAACAAAATATAGGAAGTGAAGAAGGACATCAGAGGCGCTCAAGCCTGAACCCCAGTTGCTCAGCATTATAATGATGTTTAACTAATGGCTGACATAGCGGGATGGGCATGTTGGATCCATGGGGTCCAAATTTTAAGGAATTTGTCATGTGTATCTAAAAGAATGCTAGTTAACTTCTCATTGATAAAGAAAAAATCCAAGCGGTGCCTGACTTGAAATATATAAACTGCCTTCGCTATGTTTTTTTTGTGGCCAGTAACACATAAGTAGCCAGTTTGAATTGAGTTTTAGTTAAACACTGGGGTTTCAAATGCAGGAGGACATGCCATGGGTCCCTTGGGAAGGAGCATGATAGTAAGGAATTCAGAAGTTTGAGGACTTTCATCCCAAAATCGGGAGAGCATGGGGAATGTCCACCAGATATAAAGAGTAGTACAGCACCCAGAGTAGTACAGCCCCTGAAACAGGTTCTGGGGGCAGTAGGGTGGAGATGTGCTAGATGGAACGGAACTAGATACCACCTCATGACCATGATTACATGGTGGAAATATTAATTGAGCAAGGATAATGTTATCCAAATTTGTGCCCAACATCCCCTATCTTTGGTACACTTTAGGTCTATTTCCTATTTGGAAACGTAAGTGTGAATGTTAGGGTTTGGAAGATTATTCAGCTGCAAGTAAAGAATAGATATACGTTTGGGGGTCAGAGGTGTCTGATGACATATATGTTCAAACAATGACAGTTGGTTTGTTAAGTCTTTATCAGAGAGCACTGAGGTCAACCAATGTTTGATTTTCAGAAATCAGAAAAGCTCAGTTGTAGGAGCTTGGTATTTATCCCTAATTTCTGCCCAGGTATAGACAGAACGACTGTCTTGCTACTTATTATTTGATTTTACTTCATTATTTAGATTTATCAAGCATGCACAAACTTGGCACCAGTTTTGCACTATGAACATTATTTAAAGGATAAGTTTACCCATACCTGATATTTGAGTTTTTGGTAGATGCTAAAAAATTTAACCACTGCACTACTGGACTTCTAACAGGCTAATACGTTTTGGGGACTCAGCCTCCTCCTCAGAACCACTGCAACATATTAGCCTGTTGGAAGTCCAGGGTTCTATTCATGGACTTATATGCAGTGTGGATTGGACACTGCTGTTTAGTGTGATGTGCCTTTGACCGTATGTCAATTGTGAGTACAATACTTAGTTTTGATCCTTCCAATAAATAATTTTTACGATAATGCACTAGACCGGTGCACACTCTGTTTGTTTTTCTTTGTATCCATATAAGAAGAAATAATTGGACTCTCATCAAGCTTAGCCTAGAACTAAAATATTACTTTTTTATGGACTGATCTTTAAAGCTTTATATTGTTCAACTCAAATGTTTTTTTTTAACTCATTATTTCAACTTTGTCGATGTTTTACCAAATAGCTTTTAGGCCCCTCATACACAAGCAGACCGATTGGTTCCGCCTGTCTTTTTTTCAAGCAGACCCGATCAGAACCTCCATTCTCCTCTAGGAAGATGTGGGTGTAAACAGACATGTGTCCATTTACATCTGTCTACATCAAATCCGATCTGCTAAAAACAGACAGAAGGTGCAGCATGCAGGACTTTTCAAAATGCACTGCACCTGCAGCTCAGTGGTGTAAAGAGTCCCATAGGATTTAAAAGGATTGCTGTTTTGTTGTGTTTTTAGTACAGTAAAAATGCAGCAAAAATGCTTCAGTGTGAAAGCAGCCTTATGTGTCATTCTGCTTTTAATCTCCTGGGATCTCTCAGGCAGTTTGTAAATGTAAAGAGTACATCTCATGGGAACATGCTGACCTGATCTGACTTTACCCAACTTGCACTCCTAACTTACACAACTACTCAGGGAGGTCACATTTTATCAGATGGCCCTTAGCTTAGGAAAAACCCAGGGACTGAGTATAAGTGCAGAAACTCTATGGGGATTAGAGGGTATTTACTATTACCTATCCCTGCTTTCCTGGAACAATGCAAGATGGCGGCATCCTTGGCAGTGTAATAGCCCTGTGCAAAGTCCCAAGAGGAAAAGATTTTGGCCAGCACACTGCTATGATCAGGGTACCTGGGTCCTATCAACCTTCAGTGGATGGTGTTCCCATGGCCCGGCCACAACTTTGCTTAAAAAACACAAACTTTTTGTCCTCTCTTTTATACAGTTACTGTTTACCAAAAATTCATGAACGTAGAAAAATGAATGTGAATGTTATCTTGCACACCTGTTTGGTCATTTTTTTATATACTACAACATTTCTTCAGGAATCTTCTCTTGCAGGGCTTAAAAATATTTCCATTGTGATGTGCGCTGTTGAAGAACCATGTTTTGCTCACTTATTGGTACTTCCTACGAGCTGATTTACAGTGTTTCCTCTCATTCATGTGCAGCTTGTTCCAACAGGGAAGCCCATTGATAAAACGTCTCTTATCGCTGATTCACTTGTCACAGCCATGTAGAGAAACATTCTCCTGTCCTCTGATGCATTATTACACTGCAGAGCAGGAGGATGAACAGTGCATTATAAGACCTGCTCACACCCCTACAATTTAGTTTAGTTAGTGACTTCTTGCAGTATTCTTCTTATTCTCTGCCTGCAGAGCCCTTTCTTCACATTCATTTCCTTTCTCACTTCATGCGTCATCCATCCTGGCCTATTGTTCTGCTTCCCCCATTTCCTTTTCAAAGGAATGTGCTTACTGACTAGTTAACCCTTATCACTTTGGAGTGGTGGGTCCACTTGTGTAGGCACGGTGTTTTTGACCACTGAGTGGCTACAGTGCCTCCTTCTCGAAATACACAGTAAGATGCTGACTAATGAAACACTGAACTTATACACAGATGTGATATCTTTTGATGTGTTTTTGGCATCATAAATACTGAATTTGAAGATCTACAGGCATCTATAAATTCTTATGTTAGTGGCAGATGTTGTGTTTTGCAGTTGAACAGTTCACCAACAGGGAGCTGATTTACTAAGCTGAGTATGCGTTTCTTTATCTGATAATTTTGCCATCAAAATGTTCAATTCACAAACATATATATCACATCACTGGGCAATTGTTACATTTTCACATTTTACCCTTTAAAGGTATTTATTGCTGATCATCACTCATTTATTTAGGTAAAGCAGAACTCCAGAATCATCTTTTTGCAAACTTAGATTGGTTCAGCTTGGCTCGATGTAAGTATTCATATCTGATATTTGGAAGGGCCTTTGATGATGCTGAAAATCACTGCAGTTGGCACTAAATACAGTGTAAAGCTGGCCATAGATGGTTTGAATCTCAACTGGTTCCTTCTCAACCAGCCAAGATTTGAACCATGTATGGGCAGACTGAATGTACCCATGTTAATTGATCGATCAACTTGGGTACAACCAGCCTGCCAGAGTTTACATGTAATTGTCGCTACTGGCTGTTACAGCCACTAGCAATAATGACTGTCTTCTCCTGGTGGGCTGGCAGGGACAGCTTTCCCTGGCCCCCCTTCCTGGGAGAACACAATGGGGTTGATTTACTAAAGGTAAATATACTGTGCACTGCAATTGCAGTTGCTTTAGATCCGAGGGGAAGCTCTGAAATGAGGCCAAGATCTGCTGATTTCTTTCATGTTTTTTATTTTCCTTGCATGTTCTCTTCAGATCTAGAGCAACTGCATTTCAGTGCACTTGCAGTGCACAGCCTATTTGCCTTTAGTAAATCAACCTCAATGGTTCCATGGGAGGGAGTCCCCTGTCAACACTGTCTGTGTTGATGGGGGAATCGAGCTGCTTTCTTTCATGCAACTAATGGTTGCAGGAAAGAAATTCTTACCACCTATGGCTTGCATTAGTCAGCATCTTCCATGTGCTGCTCCCACATCTTGTATTTTTTCAATAAATGCATAACGCAGTGGCTAAGTGGTTATCACTTCCGCTTGGCAGCACTATGGTTGTTGGTTTGAATGCCAACCGTGGCACTATCTGCCTGGAGTTTGTATGTTTTTCTGTGCCTGTGTGAGTTTCCTTTGGGTACTCTGGTTTCCTCCCAAACTCCAAAGACATGGTGGTAGATTAATTGGCTCCTGTCTAAAATTGTAAATTGGCCCTAGTATGTGAGATTGGGACCTTAGATTGCACGCTCCATAAGGGCAAAGACTGATGTGAATGTACAATATATGTAAATTGACAGTGCTATATAAGTACCTAAAAAATATTAATACAAGGCCTTCTGTGGTTGGCCAGCATTCCATTGCAAACATATACACTCATTTATTAATGCAATGTAAGATCAGTCAAGTAAGACGTTTCTGGGCCATGTAGGGTCACTTCCTCAAGGTGACATAGGGGGTTATTTACTAAAACTGCATAGTACAACATTTGGTGCAGCTCTGCATAGAAACCAGGGCAGGATCTAGCCTGTCTGATGTGGGGGTGCAATAAAAAATATCAGTGGGGCAGAGGACAGGGGTCACTTCTGGCGGGGCAGAGGACAGGGGTCACTGCTGGCGGGGCAGAGGACAGGGATCACTGCTGGCGGGACAAAAAACAGGAATCACTGCTGGTGGGGCAGAGGACAGGAATCACTGTTGGCAGAGCAGAGGACAGGGGTCACTGCTGGCAGGGCAGAGGACAGGAGTCACTGCAGGTGTGACAGAGGACAGGGGTCACTGCTGGCAGGGCAAAGGACAGGGGCACAGCTCCTTCTTCCATCTCTACACTGTACACATCCTGGGCACAGGCAGCGGAGCCCCTCATCCCCATACATTGCATACCTGAGATCAGTATAATGCCAGTCAAGGATGGTATAATCAATAAAAAAGGGCAGCTCTGAATATGTTTATAATGAACAATTGTCATTAATAAATATTACCGCCAGTACAATAAATAATATTATATAACTTAGCAATCCAAGTGAATGTGGCGCATCATCAGGCACCAAATAGGAATGTGATCATATCAAAAGTCTGTAATTCAGAAAAGTGTTCAAAGATAATGCAGGCTTGACGCGGTCAGGTCGCAAATTAATGCTTCATTCACATATAATCAATTGTGACTTCCGGTAAAAATCCGTGCCATTCAATCCGTGTGATACTGTATAAAATGCGCACTCACCAGATGCACATAAAGTATGTGCATTAAGCAGAATATGACTCTGTAGGGAACCCCTTTAGGTAGATCTGTCAGCCAGCCTGGAACAAGGATCCCTTCGCTGGACACAAGCCTCCTCTGCAGCCACGCTTCCTCTCGGGGTCTCTATGATCTTTAGCTCAGATCAGAGCCAGTGATAAAAATTGCCTCATAGTATAGTAGTATAAACTAGAAAATCTACAATGTCTGGGGAAATTGTGTGAAGTGTTCTTGCCTCCACCAGTAGTCTACAAGTGGGCGGAGTAGCTTTTGTCACTCTGCTGGCTGCTGACACACCTGGGTACCTATGGCAACTCACTCTACAGCAAGGGCAGAGGAGCGGTTAAAAACAAACTGCTCCAACTTGCTCACTTCACTGGTGGTTGCCATCTTCAAACGGTTGTAGTTTTAAAACTATAAATCCTACAGTGAAGAGCTTTATTTTGTGAATCACAAGACCCAGACCTACATTTTGATGCATAGTATGCAAGTCACAGTCGCAGTTTAGAAATTGCCCTTCAAATTTCAGGTGTCTAGAGTGGAGTTTCAATGAATGTCAATGGGCGGCGTGAGTTGCAAACAAATGGTCATATTGTGAAAACTATCAGGACCATGGCTTAGCCGTGGACATTTTTAGTGGCAGTAGGGATAGCTGAACGCTTTGATATAAGATTTGTGTAGGTGGGCTTGCAAATGAGGGAGTGATGGCAGTTTAGAAATCATGTCCTGATTTTTCAGCTCACACTCTAGCTTTTGTCAGCTCCCACTCTAATTTTGAACATTCTGTCATTCATTCCTATGGGACCAATTTCACCACAAAAACGGCGATATTTTGTGAACCATTCGGCGAAACGTTCCACAAACTAATAGCACACCAATCGGGAACAATCCGCACGTTTTGGTATATTACTGTCTATGTAGTGTAAAAACTGTGGGAGGAGTTAGGGTGGTAAATTTGGCTATAATAATAAGAATATATATGTGAGATAACAGTAAGTGGTCCTGCCATGCAAGAACACTTAAATAGTGATTTACACAGGTCTGCGACTAAAAAGCTGTTTGATTATTTTCATCTAATTTCCATGTATTTTGGTGTGCTGAAAACAAATAAAATATTGAAAAAACTCCTTGACGTCATGATTTGCCACAAAATGCAAAATGGTCTTCAAATTTATAAAAAAAATTTAAATTTTTGGTATTTTTTTTATATTATCGGTTTTTAACCAAATTTAAAGTCCAAATTACTATTAATTAGTTCACATAAGTGCATTTAAGATATAAAAGGCCAGCACTGTGACCTCTCGTGTACAGACCCAGAGCTGCTCTCTCCTGCAGTCCACACTTGTGCACGAATCATCATCAGGTTCTTGGTTCTAGGCTGTTCACACTTTTTCATCGCAGTTCGTGTTATCTCGTCATTCTTCAACCGTTATGTTATGGCTCCGTGAAAGTGTATTAATTCGCCAGACAGTTTCTGTTTCATCTGTGGTGAATATACAGTGTTGAAGCAACAGCAGAATATTACAGACTTTGTGAAAAAAGTATACTTTGCATACTTTGGACTAAAAATTGGAGATCAAGATAAAGTTTGGGCGCCTCATAAAGTGTGCAAACGGTGTGTTGAGGACCTCCGAAACTGGTTCAAGGGTAAGAAAAAAATCTTTCCGTTATGGGATTCCTATGGTATGGCGAGAGCAAAAGAACCATAGTGACGACTGTTACTTTTGTTCATGCGATGTGAAAGGGTTTAATTCCAAATGGAAGCATTCCATTTCATACCCCAATCTTCACTCAGCAATTCGTCCCATCCCCCATGGCACAGATATACCAGCACCCAAGCCCCCTGCTACCTTGGAAGAGATACCTAGCTCCGATGAAGGTGAAGTCATACCTGAACCAGTTGACAAATCAAGTTCTGACTTTGAAGATGATACAAGACTAAAATTGTTTTCTCAGGAGGAGATGAATGATTTGGTAAGAGACTTGAATCTTCCCAAAGATGCCGCTGAGTTACTCTGATCAAGGCTGAAAAACAGGAATTTATTGTTGACAGGAGTGTCATCTTCATGGTTCAGACATCGTGAAAAGGAGTTCGTACCTTACTTTGCCCAGGAAGACAAGTTGGTTTATTGCATCGATGTCGAAGGTCTGATGGGTCAATTTCAAATCCAATATGATTCAGAGCAATGGCGTCTTTTTATAGATTCTTCAAAAAGAAGTCTCAAAGCAGTTTTACTCCACAACGGTGCTTTTTACGCTTCCTTACCTGTAGGTCATTCCGTACACTTGAAGGCAACCTACTATTTTTTTGCAGACCTGTGAGATGATCATCCAGCAAAATAATATATAAAAATTGCGGCTCTGGCGGCGTGATGTCATGATGTATGGCTCCTCCTTGACGCGTTTCGTGCCAAGCACGTTATCAAAAGGGGTGTGCACACTTTTTGTGACTGCAATATATTACCTTATAAGCCCAAATGTAAAATGTCCCATACCATGACCGTCTTATTTATTTAACCAAGCACCAATATTATTGAACCATAGAACTAGAATTGTTGCAACTGTGCATGCTCCTCATTTTCAAACCTGCTGTTATTTAGAAAAATTAGTCATAGAGTTAGTGTCAATGTAGTGTTCTCTAGTGGCGCAAGAGAGTTAGGAAAATGTAATGGCTTACACAGTAGTTGAAGTGAGCATGTCTGAGTAGGGGTCAAGCTCAGGTTAGGCTGGATGACTCAGCAAGTAGGGCCTCTATCGCTTCCACCTGGCACTGGAAGCCTATGGAAGCTTTTAGAAGCCAGTGGGTGGAGGGGTTGAGACTTAGACCTGCATATTCATGGGAGTCTGACAAATCCCAGAAAGGAGGTCCAAGCAGTGCAGGAAGAGCGGCCCACAAATATGAGAGAGCCATGCCAGCATGGGAGTCAAGTGGAAGATGGAGGAGTGAAGTGCTGCTTTGTAGTCTGGGAGGGGGCCCGGAAACAGGGGGTTCTGCCTCCAGGTTGGAGGCTGAAAGAAAGGAAGCTGACAGAGGGAGCTCCACTGTCTTACAGTCCACCAGTGAAGAACAGCTTGCAAGTGGGGACAGAAACTGGCTCATTGATAGGCCTGAATGTAGTTTAACCAGGGCTACAGGATACAAGGACAGTGCGAGTACGTCTACACCCTTGGGCCTACAGGAAAGAGGACTGCTGGGTGCAATATTTTACCAGTTCTCCCTGGGACAGTGCTGCATGCCTGTCTTGGAATCTCTTGCTCCAGGATACTCTTCAGAAGACAGCTAGGTTGGGCTTTTCCTAGCTGGGAGCTGAAGAGATTTCACTTGGAGGGATCAAGGTGCTCCTCACAGAGACTGTGCTATTGATTCATTAAGAGACTGCCACCCAGTCTGGAGTAGAAAGTCCAGGATCTTACTTTTCTTGTACAGAATTAGGATGTTTTTGTTGCAAGTACATTTGGGCATCCCATATACTCCTAGACCTTACACAAGTTGTTTATCCCCAAATAAAACAACAAAAACAAGCCCATGGACTGGTTACTGACTTTGGATGCAAGTTGGAAAATGTGTGTTGCTTGGCCGTGCGGGAAAATAGGAGGACCCAAAACCAGTGGCTCCTGTAGGGGTGAGCGCTACATCAAGTTAATTGACACATCAATGCTGTTTATCTTGGTGTGGATCTCTAAGCTTCAAAACCTATAAGGAAATAATTAAAGTGGAATTTAGGGCTGAAGTTGATAACCGTTAAAACTGCTCTAACAGCCAGCACCAGCTACAGAGTAGAGAAGAGAGAACTAGATAATGGCTGGAATGCCAGAGCAGTGACATCAACCATTGACTTACTATGTGTCATTGGTTGTTGGAGATACCTCCTCTCCCCTGAAGCCGCTGCTGGATAACACAGGGGAGATCATGTGCCCAGACCAGGGTGGCCTGAAAATAGTTAAGTATACAGATCTTTCTTCCACAGCTTAGTTAGTATAGGTATTAGAAGGGGGTGAGAGGAGTTTTAGGAGTAGTTAACCTTACCCTGGAATTCCATTTTACCACTTCAATAACAGGCACTTTAAGCTTTCAGCGCTGTCACACTGAATGACAATTGCGCGGTCATGCAACACTGTACTTATATTACATTTCTGTCCATTGTTTCACACAAATAGATCTTTCTTTTGGTGGTATTTAATCACCACTGGGTTTTTATTTTTTGAAAAATAAATGAAAAATGACTGATAAATTTGAAAATAAAAACCCACGTTTTTCTTTGTTTCTGTTATAAAATTTAGCAAATAAATAATCTTTCTTCATAAATTTAGGAAAAATGTATTCTGTTGTATGTCTTTGGTGAAAATAACCCAAATCAGTCCACAAACTATGTTATATATATCTGAAAATCGAACAGTCCTATATTGACTGCCTCATGATCTCATTTCTTGAGGCCTGAAAACATCATGACACTACAAATATCCACCAAATGATCCCTTTTTGGAAAGTAGACAGTCCAAGGTATTTAGTAAGAGGCATGGTAAGTTTTTTTGAAGTTGTAATTTTTTTTTCACAATGTTTAGGAAAATGAACAATGAAAATGGTACTGACCAGAGACACTGACTGGTGTAACGATAAACAAACAGAGGGCACACCGGCCAAGTGCATTAACCTTAAAATAATAGGTTTATTGTAAAAAAGGTAAATATTATACTCACAAAGTCATAAAAAGTGCAAATACATCTCATTGGTACAGCACAAACAGTCTGCAAAGCATCAAGGTGTACAGAAACGATGGAACATCCAGAGGTTGACGCGTTTGAGGGCTTATCCTCTTCCTCAGAGCCTGTCGAGCTACTAGCTGCACCTGGACTGATATAAGGTGTTGCATACAAGCCACCAATCATTCCAGGGGTGTCCTCAGACCACCCATGGGCGGGGATTCACTCTGTGCATATCACATAAAAAGTGCAAATACATCTCATTGGTACAGCACAAACAGTCCGCAAAGCATCAAGGTGTACAGAAATCATGAAACATCCAGAGGCTGACGCGTTTCGAGGACTTATCCTCTTCCTCAGAGCCTGTCCTATTTCTTTGTCAACACTGACTGGTGGCAATATGTAAAAAAGAAAAAAATTAATATATACAGTATATATATTTTTTCTTTATTATATATTTTTTACAATGTTTTTTTCTGGTGACACACTGTGACCAGAGCAATAAAATGTTCCCATAGTAACATTGCACTACTCTGGGGAAGTAATCAGCATTTTTTTCACATTATGTCATTTGACTATAGGTTAGACGGGAAGTGGTTAAAGCCCTTTTTAACCACTTGCCTACTGGGCACTTATACCCCCTTCCTGCCCAGGCCAATTTTCAGCTTTCAGCGCTGTTGCACTTTGAATGACAATTGCGCGGTTATGCAACACTGTACCCATATGAAAGTTTTATCATTTTTTTTACACAAATATAGGTTTCTTTTGGTGGTATTTACTTGCCACTGGGTGTTTTTTTTTTGCGCTATAAACAAAAAAAGAGCAAAAAATTTGGAAAAAAAAAGTTTTACTTTGTTTTTATTATAAAATTTTGCAAACAGGTAATTTTTCTCCTTCACTGATGTGCGTTGATGAGGCTGCACTGATAGGCAGCACTGATGGGCACTGATAGGCAGCACTGATTGGCACTGATAGGCGGAACTGATGAGGTGGCATGGATAAGGCAGCACTGATGGGCACTGATAGGCAGCACTGGTAGGCAGCACTGATGATGCTGCACTGTTAGGCGGTACTGATAGGCAGCACTAGTGGGCACTGATAGGCGACACTGATGGGCATCACTGATGGGCACTGATGGGTGGAACTGCTGGGAACTGGTGGGCACATGTGGGTGGCACTGCTGGGCACAAGTGGGTGGCACTGCTGGGCACTGATCATCATCAGTGCCGATCTCTCCTCTGACAATTGCTTGTTATTGGTAGTATTTTCCTCATTCTGTGCCAACGTGAGGAAAGTGCAGCCGATAACCGGCAACTGCATTTACTTGGTGATCTGCTGTGTCATCGGATACAGCTGATCACGTGGTAAAAGGCCGCTGTGATTGGCCTTATACAACATCACGTGATCAGCTGTGTCCGTAGGACACAGAGATCACGGATATCGCCGGGTGAACACTCTCCCAGAACTGGGCAACCACGCTATAGCCGTCATTCGGCTATAGCCTGGTTGTCCAGTGGTTAAACCCCATTTAAACTGTTTTAAACCGTTACATATACCTAGTGAGGTGACTGGCTTCAGGTTACACACAGAGATGAAACAAATCATCCTACATAACTTGTGCCTGTTTACATAGTTAAATGGTTAATCTGGTTGAAAAAAGATACAATTCCATCCAGTTCAACCAACAGAGAAAAAAAAACACACACACAAATAGAAAACCTCCATATACACTATCCAATACCCACAGTTCATCCAGACAAAGGCAACCCCAATATAACATGATCTAATTTGCTCTGGCAGAGAAAATAATTTCTTCTTGATCCCCCAAAAGACAATCGGATATTCCCTGGATCAGCATTACCTATACATATTTGTATCCAGTTATATTACAGAGAGAATCCAGGCCTTTCTTAAAACAATCTACTGAGTTGGCCAGAGCCAGCTCTTTTATTTTGTTGGCCCTGAGAAGGACCTTTGTGTAGATGAAGTGGGTATCAGGATTTATCTTTTGAAACAATAGAGAGTACATTGTTGTCTTTTAAGAGCATAGATGACATCCATGGCGGTGACGGTCTTCCTCTTAGCATGCTCAATGTAGGTGACGGCATCACGGATGACATTCTCAAGGAAAACCTTGAGCTTTGTGCGGATCTCCTCATGGATGAGTTTGGAAATGTACTTGGCACTCCCTCTACAGCTAAGCGTTGGATGTTGGGTTTGGAGATGCCCTGGATGTTGTCCCAGAGCACCCTCCTGTGGCGTTTAGTGCCTCCTTTCCCCTGACCCTTCTCTCCTTTTCCGTGACCAGACATGACTAATGATTTCTGCTACAAATAGAATCTTCTCTTCTCTGCATCCATTCAAAGTGCTGAATTGCTAAAGCTTGTCTGAGGTTCAGAAAAAAGGGGGCTGAGAGCTAAAGGTTTACTCTGGAGAGCTGAAGTTATACTCTGCAGAGATATGGGAGAAGAGCTCTGATAGCTGATTGGAGGGAAGGGACAACCCCCCCCCCCCCTCCACACAGCACACAAGAACAGAGCTGAGGCTGTCAATCAGCTGGAGGTCCCTTCATATCACATTTTTTTTTCTTGGTGTCAGGAAAATTTGTCAAAAGTGATTTATGCTGATAGCAGAGGAATAAAGCAACAGACAGAAATGACACTCAGTGCTCTTAATTGAGACAAATACACTCTATAGAAGGATATGCTTTTTCATGTTTGAGGCTTGCAATAACTTTAGGCAAATAATGCACATTAATGAAAATATGGCACATGATATGCTTTAATGAACTTACCCAGTAAAGTTTTTTCTATAATGCACTTTAAACTTAATGTCAAAACAGCAAAAAAAACAAAAACAAAACAAAGATATAGGCACCTACTATTTTGTGCATGATACTATATACACTGCTCAAAAAAAATTAAAGGAACGCTTTTAAAACACATCAGATCTCAATGGAGAAAAGTATCATGCTGGATATCTATACTGATATGGACTGGGTAATGTGTTAGGAATGTAAGGATGCCCCATCGTTTATGGAAATGAAAATTATCAACCTACAGAGGACTGAATTCAAAGACACCCTGAAAATCAAATTGGAAAAATGATGCAGCAGGCTAGTCCATTTTGCTGAAATTTCATTACAGCAACTCAAAATGATATTCAGTAGTTTGTATGGCCCCCATGTGCGTGCATGTATGCCTGACAACGTCGGGGCATGTTTCTAATGAGACGGCGGATGCTGTCCTGGGGGATTTCCTCCCAGATCTGGACCAGGGCATTACTGAGCTCCTGGACAGTCTGAGGTGCAACCTGGCGGCATCAGATGGACCGAAACATGATATCCCAGAAGTGTTATATTGGCTTTAGGTCAGGCGAGCGTGGGGGCCATTCAATGGTATCAATTCCTTCATCCTCCAGGAACTGCCTGCATACTCTCGCCACATGGGGCTGGGCATTGCCATGCACCAGGAGGAACCCAGGACCCACTGCACCAGCATAGGGTCTGACACTGGGTTCAAGGATTTCATCCCAATACCTAATGGCAGTCAGGGTGCCATTGTCTAGCCTGTAGAGGTCTGTGTGTCCCTCCATGGATATGCCTCCCCAGACCATCACTGACCCACCACCAAAACGGTCATGCTGAACGACATTACAGGCATCATAATGTTGTCCACAGCTTCTCCAGACCCTTTCACATCTGTCACATGTGCTCAGGGTGAACCTGCTCTCATCTGTGAAAAGCACAGAGTGCCAGTGGCGGACCTGCCAATTCTGGTGTTTAATGGCAAATGCTAATCGAGCTATATGGTGTTGGGCAGTGTGCAGAGGGCCCACTAAAGGACGTCTGGCCCTCAGGCCACCCTCATGAAGTCTGTTTCTTATTGTTTGGTCAGAGAAATTCACACCAGTGGCTTGCTGGTGGTAATTTGTTTAGGGCTCTGGCAGTGCTCATCGTGTTCCTCCTTGCACAAAGGAGCAGATACCGTTACTGCTGATGGATTAAGTACCTTCTATGGCCTTGTCCAGCTCTCCTAGAGTAACTGCCTGTCTTCTGGAATCTCCTCCATGCTCTTGAGACTGTGCTGGGAGACACAGTAAACCTTTGATGTATTGATGTACCATCCTGGAGGAGTTGGACTGCCTGTGAAAGCTCTGTAGGGTCCAGATATCACCTCATGCTACCAGTAGTGACACTGACACTGTCAGTGACACTGTCAGTGACCTCCACCTCTAAAACCATTCCTGTTTTGGCTGTCATCTCATTGTTGCCCATCTAGTGCACCTGTTGTTAATTTCATTAACACCAAAGCAGCTGAAACCGATTAAAAACCCCCTCTGCTACATAACTGACCAGATCAATATCCCAGGAGTTGAATTGACTTGTACTATACTCTGCTTAAAAAGTGCTCCTTTATTTTTTTTGAGCAGTGTACTTGACCAGCTCCCTCCCACCCATTATACTTCACCAGGTTCCCTCTTTATAACATCAGGGATTATGCAAGGTTTAAATTGGTGTAAATTACTTGCAGTTTTCTAAATGACTGCAGTCTAGCAAACAGTTTTGACTGCTGTCTCTCATCTCCTATTGTTGCAAAGGGGTTGATTTACTAAAGACAAATAGGCTGTGTGCAGAGAAATTTGCACTTTGCAAAGGAATTTTCCCCATAGCTTAGCGAATGAGGTGAAGCTCTGCTAATTTACATCATCCAATCATGTGCACAGAAAAAAATTTTGTTTTTAATTTTCTTTACCCATGATTGGGTATTTATTGCAAAGTGGATTTTCACCACATTCACTAAACTAAGGGCCAATCCCCTTGCAAAGTGACCTATTTTCCTTTAGTAAATTAAATTGAAAATCTCCAGAGGCATAGGATGACCTTGTTTTTGGCAAATCCACTCTGTGACCTCATGGAGAGCTGCAGATGTCAATTGTGTGTTTATGACAGAAGTACCTAGAGGAAGTTGGATCATGCATAATTAACTTCCCTGGAATGTCTATGGACATGCATGTAATTATGATTGCTTAAGATATAAATTAACTGTATTTGTATTACCCTAATTTATCAGGATTTATCAGGATTTTAAGGATGTTAGACATTTAGGCACCGGTTATACTACTGACATTTATTTATTTTTCAAGTGAAACTATTCTAAAACTATGCTGTAATCATTTCTTGTGTCTAAGCAATCATCACCTTAAATTATCACCAGCAGACTTTTCGAGTTCCTGTCTTGCAAGTCATAGCCATGCAGTGTAGACTACGGTCAGACCTCACCACTAGCTAGTTATCTTCATTAACTGAGGTTTTCAGAGTGTTCCTGGCAAGTTTTCAGTCTGCATTGTGGTCTGGTTTGTGGTGTTACTCAAGGCTGACTTCTGCACAATGAACCTCTGCCCTGGTCTATGTCTTATGGAGTCCTCACGTCAGTGTCTTTGGATAATAATTGAGATTCATTGTGACTCAGCTGAACAGCTACAAGCTGTTCCTCATTTGTAATGGTCATAACTTTGAATATACAGAAATATAAATTCCTTGTTTACTTCCTTAAAATACAAGCATGCAGATGGTAATGATCACAACGTATGGCCATCACTGGGCAGGAGATGGTGGGTATATACTGATCTGAAATAAAATTGTATAAATATTCAAAATAAATAATGTATTCTCCATTAGAGTGTACATGGAACAGGAGTATAATATCAATAACCATTGTGTAGCAGCCTAACCGTGTGTTGGGCTGCATGGCCTCCATGTGTACAGCCATGTGGTAGAGCAGCATGTGCACTCTCCAACACATCCCTGCCCAGCATAGGTTGTATTTTTATACTTACAGGGGCATAATGGGAATGGGATCCTCCCCTTGGCACCAATATGTGAGCACCCCCTAGGGCCCCCCAGCCTAGCCTAACCAGCCACAAGCAGTCCATCTAATACTTTTCCTCAGGCCCAATAGCAACTTCACCCAGCACCTGTTCATTTCCAAAGGACTTTTTTATCTGGAGGTCAGGAGAAGAAAGAGCCAAAACAACAAATAGCCTTTTAACAGTTTACTGAACCAGTTGAGTTACATATTTATGCCTTTTCAATCATCTCAATGGTTACAGCATTTTCCTTGAGTTGTAAACAGTAAGTGGAGAAACAACAAGCAGTTAATTAAATTGAGAAGTTCTTACCTTTGTTGGGGGGTTTGCCAGAGTCACGCATTCCCATTTAAAGGGATGTGTGTAGTCCCAACACTCTTCTGCACCTTTTTCACCCTTCCTCCACTTAAGGGGAAGCTCTAAGAAGCTTGAGCCTCAAAGATTACATCTTTGCCCCAGCCTGGTGTTTGCAACACTTCTATGTGGTGGAAGAGCATGTGCACTCTTCAACACATCCCTCTCCAACATCCCCAACACATTTTTATACTCACTGGGGCATAATGGTAACAGGATCCTCCCCTAGGCACCAATATGTGAGCACCTTTGGGGGCCCCCCAGCCAGGCCTAACCAGACTAGCAGCCACAAGCAGTCCATTGAATACTTTTCCTCCGGCCCAACAACAGCTTCACCCAGCACCTGTTCATTCCCAAAGGACGTTCTCATCTGGAGTTCAGGAGAAGGAAGAGTCCAAACAACAGAAAGCCTTTTAACTGTTTACGGGACCAGTTGATTTACATATTTATGCCTTTTCAATCATCCAAATGGTTACAACATTTTCCTTAAATTGCAAACAGTAAATGGAGAAACAACAAGCAGTTAATACAATTGAGAAGTCCTTACCTTTTCGGGGGGTTTTGCAAGAGTCATGCATACCATGCAAAGGGATGTAAGTAGTTCCAACAGTCCTCTGCACCTTTCCACCCTTCCTCCTCTTACGGGGAAGCTGTAAGAAGCTTGGACCTAAAAGATTGCATCTTTTCCACAGCCTGGTGTTTCCCTTGTCGACCAACAATCCAGAAGGCTAGGCAGACTGTTTATACCAAGCCCTCTTACCCAAGATGTTCTGCACTAGCAGGAGCAGTGCTGGCACTACCTAACCCTCCATGATATCACCCACAAACTACTCTGGGGGCCTGTATTGGCTATCTAGGCAACTATATTGCCTATTCTTATGACATGGATTCTTGACCCAAGGTATGGTAATACCTAGTGGCCGTTTGGGAAACTACACCGGGCACCTCTTTGCTCCTACTTTACATAACTACACATCATATTAAAACATTTAATAAAATATTAACAAAATATAAAGCGTTCAAAACTGATCTGTAAAAAATACCAGAAAAAGCATTAGTGATGTTAGTGTTCTACTTCATGTTTATGTGCTAGAAAGGCTCTTTTTTTGTGTTTTATTGTTTTTTCCTCTATGGTTACATGTTCAAGATTTAGGCATGGCAGATAACTCAAAAGGAACTCTGTCTTTTGTTGACTGCATTTTCAAAACACTTTGGCCCACAGTGTTCATTTCTTTGACTTGACTGATGATACACTGTAATGAAATGTTTCTCCTTACTCCATAGAAAATTGAATGATCAGTGCTTGGTATAAATGAGATCTCCAACATTTTAAAAACTCCCTTCAAGCCATAATATGTAATTTGGATTCCCATCTTGATTTAAGTACATACATTTCCAAATTATAATGAGAGTTTGGCCAATGTTTGTTAGCTTTATGAGTATCTTGTGGACATCTTTTTCCAGGGAAAAACATTTTTGGCAAAGGTGGAAATCTTTTGACAATTTCTATTGTTTCCCAAAGACTACTTACTGCACGACTGAGTAATGTTAAAGAAAAAAAAAGCAATTGTTAGGTGAATTGATGGTACCATATAAGGTTGCCTATGTACTGGCTGTGCATGAGCAAAGCTTTCATTCAAAAAAAGGATTCAGAATGTTCCCATTTTCTGAACAATCACTGAGCACCAAGGCCGGCTCCCTATACCTAATATTTTTTTCTTCTGTCATGGTTTTGTACGTGAACTCTCGATCTTTTATTTTAGCAAAGAGCTCTATGATACTGCAGTCCATGAAACATTTTATTAAAACCTGGCACTCTTAACAATTCAAAACAACAAACGGTCATGTAGGAGTGCTTTGTGAAGTGTCTGAATTACCATTAGGCACAGAACGCCTGTATTTATTGACAGTGAAGGTTAAGCGCCAGCTTTTTGCCTGCACAGTTATCACAATAAACCTTTTTTTCCGGCAAAAAATCTATGAAACTATGAACAAAAAAGTTTATGTACAAAATGTCTCATTACACACATTGTTTGCAGGGAAATTTTTGTATGCCAAGGCTTGTGTGTCTGAAAGTTACACTAATTTCCTTAAAATCAGCCAAGGGAATTGGTGCTGACATTATCCTCAATGTCTTATACAGGGAATATTGCTGTAATGCACAAAGGACATTAATTATCCAATGTTTCAGTCGTGATGCTTGCTCCTGCTTACCTTGAAATCTTCATCCTCCCACCCCCCTCGGCCCTGACATGGTCATCTTCTCGCGTGGTTGGCGTTAACAGAAATGAGAGTGCTGTGACAGGCACTCATCACAAATGAAAAAAAAAACCAATAATCAGCACAGATCACCACCTCAATAAAATTATACATAAAATATTGTGAGGAAAAAAAGTTCATTTATATCAATATGTGAATTTTAAAAAATGTGTTGCCCATAATAAAGTGTCCAAAAATATGTAGATTCCAATTTAAGAAATAAATAAAAATTCTTTAGTGCCAAAAATAATACTTCCACCATCCACCAGTGAAAAAACCAACATTCACCGCATTCACCAGATATTGGTGAGTATTGCGCCTTCTAGGATTATTATGGGCTCCTAAACCCCCCTTTAAGACCTCCAGGATTCCTTTCCACCACAAGGTATAAGATATTCCTCCTCTCGCTCCTGCCTTTTCCTCTCTCCAACTCCACAGCAGTGCAGGGAAAAGAAATACCAATAGTGTAATACTGCTAATAAACTGTGTTATATCAAAAAACCGTTTGCCAGACCACTCAATATTCTCATGATCATAAACAGCGTTTATTGCTTTTGCCACAGAATCACAGGTTCCACATAGTTTGAAACCGAGACCTCACAGCCTGATCCAACAGCAGGATGACAGGATACAGGATACCATTCAATGTTGAACCAAGATGGCCGCTTGGAACGCACCGCTCAGCGTGCGTTCCACTCACCGGAAATGACGCGGGATGTACGGACAGCCAACCGGAAGTGCGTTGACGCGTTTCGCCCCACCCACAGGGCGTTCTTCATTTCTTCGATAGCTATTTGTGCCCTACAAGTTATTGAGGTGAAAACACATCTTTTCTATTAGTGGATTTTTTATAAACTGATGTTTTATTAGTGCCCTATATGATTATATCCAATCTTGTATATATTAACTTCTTATACATGTATCTATGAATTCCATAGGTTTTTAATTATTTATATGGGTTGCCTTGCTTAAGATTATTAGTGTGCAGCCAATTCCTCCTGCTATGGGTGCTTTAAGATCTAGGCCAGGGTAGGAGTTGGGCAGTCCCTATATAACACATTGTGTGTGATGGGTGGGCGTGACTTGATAAAGGAGGCCAGGCCTTCGAAACGCGTCATCTTGGCAACCATGACACAAGTTTGTGTCTGTTCTCTTGCATCTCCCTGCCCTATGGTCGTCCAGCTGTGGAGCTCAGCGCTGCTAGGTTCAGGCGCATGTGCAGTACAATCCCCACACCACTGACAGGCTTCAGCGGCTTCCTAGCTGTTAGCTGGTGACACAAGGAGGATCTGAAGTGTCTACATTGCTCGAATCATGCAGCAGCCATCAGGAAGGTTGGTGTGGACACAGGCACGCTCAATTCTCATATGGAATATGTGAGTGCATATGGTGTAGATTTTCATTGTTGTTTTTAAAAAACTGGAATACAATAGGGCGGCCATGCGCTCTCCTTTCTTTATATTAGTACAGATCCTTATCCATTTCCCAGTGGAGGTATTGAAGAGCAGCAACACCACCTACGAAGCTATCCTATCATTAACCACTGATCTAGGTACACCATGGAGGCTTTTTGAGACTATCTCATATGCTAGTATTTTCATGTGGACTTGCGTGCATATGGATTTTTTTGTTCATTAAAAGCATGGTCACACTTTTATGCTTTAACTCCGGTGTCCCCAAACTATGGCCCGCAGGCCACATCCAACCCACTAGGAGATTTTATCCAGCCCGCAGCAATCCTCAGACTCAGTGCACAGGATTCCGACAAGTTGGTCTCCACTTTGTCTGTTGGGGACACTAATGTAAGGGGGAACTCTGTTGGGGTCACTGATAGAAGGAGGACTCTGATGGGGACACTGATGAAAGGAAGGACTGTGATGGAGACCCTGATATAAGGTGGACTTTGATGTGGAGTTTGATGTAAGAGGGACTCTGTTAGGGACCCTGGTGTAAAGGGGACCCTAATGAGAAGGGTGCAGACTGAATTTATTTTTGTTTGACCTTTATTAACCACTTGACCTCCGGAAGGTTTACCCCCTTCATGTCCAGGGCATTTTTTGCTAATCAGAACTGTGCTACTTTAACTGGCAATTGCTCAGTCATGCAACACTGTACCCAGATGAAATTTATACATTTTTTTCACACAAATAGAGCTTTCTTTTTAGTGGTATTTGATCAGCACGGGGTTTTTATTTTTTATTATATAAATGAAAAATTGTTTTTAAAAAAGCAATATTTTCTACTACGGTAAAATCATTTTTTTCCTTACATTTAAGCCAAAATGTATTCTGCTACATATCTTTGGTTAAAAAAAATCCCAATAAGTGTATATTGATTGGTTTGTGTGAGCATCAACAATCTATGGTATATATACAGGAATTTACGGAGCTATAGGCACTATACAGTACCTTTAATGGCCATAATCAGCGACTTATAGTTTGACTGTGATAGTGTGGCAGGCAATCTGTTGCTAACAGACACTGGCTATGAGGGACACTAACTGATTAACTGAATGACACTGATACAGTCATCAGCGATAATACTGTACACTGTCTATTGACACAGGATGAGAAGTGGATAACATCAAGGGGAAATCAAGGGATTAACTGTGTGCCCTAACAAGTGTAATGTGTGTAATGTTTGATGCCACTGATCTGGCTGCTTTTTCTCCCTGCTTTTCCAGGAGAAGAAACAGCCATATTACTATTCTATGTACAGAGTTCTTTGTGTTTGGCCACAGCCTATCAGCAGGTTTTAGCCAAAATCATTGGTGTTCAATTATAGCATGGGTCAGCAGAAGATGCGCACATGCAAAAAAACAGGAAGTTCACCTGGCTGTGTCGCCTGCTACCAGTAAATGTACTGTTAGTGGGCGACAAGTGGTTAATAGCTCGTTTATTTGGAATTTATTTGTTTGTTTTACTGAAGTTCTTTCTTTGGTGTTCTGAATCATAGCATGCTAATTGCAAAAAAACTCCTGGAAAAAGGTATTCATTCATTTAAACTTTAGTCTAGTTTCACACTACTGCTACCTGAAAGTCGTTCAATTGCAGTATGACTTTGCCAGGCAACTTGAGTACTACTTTGAAGCAACTCTGAAGCAACTTTCAGGGAATGCCTGGGTAATCTTTCTGCAATGTCGGATCCAAATCACATCAATATAGAAGAGGATCTGACTTGGAGGCGACTTCTATTAACCACTTGCCCTCCAGAGGGTTTACCCCCCTTCATGACCAAGCCATTTTTTGCTATACGGCACTGTGTTACTTTAACTGACAATTGTGCAGTCATGCAATGCTGCACCCAAATGAAATTTACATCCTTTTTTTCCCCACACATTTTTCGGTGGTATTTGATCGCCTGTGTGGATTTTTTTTGCGCTATAAACAGAAAAACACCAACAGTTTTGAGAAAAAAAACTAAGTTCTTGGCTTTTTGCTATTAAACATGTCCAGTAAAAAAAAAATTTAAAAAAATCAAATTTCATCATAAATTTAGGCCAAAATGTATTCTGCGACATGTCTTTGCTAAAAAAAATCTCAATACCTGTAAATTAATTGGTTTATGTGAAAGTTATAGCTTTTACAAATGGAGACCACCAATTTTTTTGGTAACCACTTTATCGAGCCTTATGAATTATCTTAGGATATGAGTATAGGATCAATATATTGGAGTTCTCCGGCATTCTGGGAAATACCCTGAACAAGCGTGTTTGACCATTCTAGAGATAGATGGTCATTGATTAGTGGTGAGTGTCCATGTGGGGCACTTTTGTCAAGCACAGTGGAACACTTTTCTGAAGATAATACATTGAGCACCAGCACTGGGTTTATATATTTTTTGGGACTTTAGTGTATATATTTATTTATTTTATTTATTATTATTTTTAATTATGCACGATCTCATTGTTTTTCTATATTATCAAATATGACTATTGTTTGTATTGTTATTACAATGCTGATGTTATAAAATTAAAGTGTGACTATAGAACTATTTAAATATTTTTGAAGGAATATACACAACTACATCAAATGGTATTTTTTTTTTAGATCTGCCTGGGTTTCAGATTTAAGAACAGCTCAATAAAAGATTTTATCTTGCAAAAAAAAGTACTTAAAATGTGAGTCAACAGGGAATAATCGGAAAGATCTTATTTTTTATCGTATCTTATTGGATCAATGTTTTGTAGATCAGTTGTTGCTCAGCCAAAATATTCATCCGAGTTGTCAAAATCATCCTATTGTACAGATAAAAAAAGATTCTGTGTATGCACATTTAGGTTTCTGTGTCTTTGTAGGGACTTCACACCCTCTGTAAAGTCCCTATACTTAGGGACTTTACAGAAAGAGGCGATTCATTAAAATGTAGGTAAGGAGTCATCAGAATGATTGGACATTCATATTTTTAAAAGCTTTGTATTTTTCTTTGAAAGAGCTATTTATTTTTGTATGCATGTGTCAGTCACCTGCCTGGTAAGAGTGTTGACAAATACAGCTTTGTTGAAAACACTGTATTGTTATGCAGATGAGCCTCTCTATGAGCAACTCAAGCCATTTTGACAATAGCACATGTAAATGTACTGTGCATAATGCCAATTGTTGTTGCCCTACATGTAAACATAATAGGTTGTAGTTTTTCAAATCTCTGTGTTTTGACAAGTGATATCAATAATTATAATGCTCTGTACAAGGCATACAGAGGCCCATTTATTAAACATGCAGAAAAAAGTCTTTGTTATCTTTGAAAAACTCAAACTGTCATTTTTCCAGTCCAGAAACTTTTCTCATTATTAGGATAGCTTCATATGGACAGAAAACACAGAACAAAAATTCTGGTTGTACACACTATGATCACCCACCTCAGGTCAGTGTACAGACAGATTTAGATTCTACGTACCCAAACACAAAGACATAAGCAAAGAACCAATCTGGGGGACTTTTTAGGTACATATACACTACAAGGACATACTGTATATGCATTAACCAATTCCTTGCCGCCCTATAGCAGAAATACAGATACAGGGTGGCACGGGTGCGCAAAATCACGTATATATATATATATATATATATATATATATTTCGTGATTTTGCAGTTACAATTGCCCTACCTGCCCCACCATTCACAGGCTTGACTGTCAATCACCAGGTCCTGGTCGGTGATTCCCCGCCAGCACCTGGCAATCTCAGAGGATTACCGACCTGTATGTAAACAATAGAGATCTCTCCCCTGTCAGCTCCTGCACTCTGCTTTGTATGGCTCTGCATAGATTAGATTTTTTAAATAGCAGAGCCATACAAAACAGTGTGTTTACAGTGGAAAGCACTCACAACCCTCACAGTAAAACAGCACACAGTTAACCCTTTGATCGGCGCACATGTTAACCCCTTCCTTCCCAGTGCCATTAGTACAGTGTCAGTGCTTTTTTATTACCACTGATCCCTGTATTGGTGTCACTGGGGATGTCAGTGACGTCACATGGGTTCCCCTCCATGGTCAAAATGCCGCAATCCCAAAGTCCCGCTAGAAGTTGCTGATCGCTGCCATTACTAGTAAAAAAAATTCCAGTATACATACCGTTATTTGTAAATGATATAACTTTCACGTAAACCAATTCATTTACACGTATTGGGATTTTTTTTTAGCAAAGACATGTAATAGAATACATTTTGGCTTAAATTTATGATGAAATTAGATTTTTTAAATTGTTTTTACTGGAAATGTTTAATAGCAAAAAGTAAAAAATATAGTTTCTTTTTTAAAATTGTCAGTCTTTTTCTTTTTATAGCACAAAAAATAAATGGGCAGGCGATCAAATACCACCAAAAGCTCTATTTTGTGGGAAAAAAAGGGTGTAAATTTAATTTGGGTGCAGTGTTGCATGACTGCGCAATTGTCAGTTAAACTAATTCAGTGCCATATCGCAAAAAAATGGCCTGGTCTGGAAGGGGGTAAATCCTCTGGAGGGCAAGTGGTTAAAACATTCTTTTATTAATATATAAGTCTAAAAGGCACATTATTAAAGGAAAAGTGTGGGAATAGAAGAACACAAACAAGGTACTCAAATTCTCAGAAGTGAAATCACAGCCACAAGTATTGAAAGAATATATAGCGTTTTATTGTGTACAAAATACTAAAATATGATAAAATAAAATCAAATGAATAAAATATGTGTTTGCTATTCCACTACATTGGGCCTCCAACATAATAAGTGTTAGGCGAACCAGACCCCCTTCCATACTTTTATAAGATATCCATCTCATATAACCAATATGCAAGATTACAATCAAGGCTGCTCTTAGAAACATTCAGCAAACCTGACAAGGCCCATCTACCAAAAAAAACTCCCACGGTTTACTATGCTTCAGTTATAAATGAACACAGTGCGTGACTGGTACCAATCACGCAATGTGTTCATTGAGGAAAGGAAGGGACTGATAACTGTGATATATTTACCCTTCCCCCACTCTCCATCCTGAAGGATCCTATTGTGTGCTTGCAGATGCTGGTGGAAAAGAGAGGAGGGAAGACAACAGCACTGTGGGGGCACACAGGGGAGCTTGGGTAGCAGGGGGAAACATATGGTGCACCGGGGAGGGTGATGAGTGCAGTGGGGGGGCCAGTTACATAACTGACCCCCTATATGGCTCTCTCTGTAGCAACTGAAAGCCAGCAGGAGGGAGGGGAGAAGAAGCCACCCTCTCTGCCCACATCTGATTCAACCTGGGCTCCCCCTGCTGGCCTAGGCCCCATACAGGAGGACTGGTGGTACCCTTATCCAAGGCCCTGAATACAATTATGGTACAATAGTCCTTATTAACTGGAGGTGCTTGTCTATGAAAGGTAGAAGGAGAAAACTCAATGGTCCCTGACAAAGGGTCCTACATTTTAAATGATATCTGACAATCCTTGGTGTGCTGGCGAATATGTGCAATGATCTGTGACAAGTCCAGTTTCCAGCTGGTAATTGCTGTAGCATTCACCACTGATGACCCCATATCCAGAAATGTGTGTGATGGGAATAATGACATCATGCTAATCGTCCCAACATGTTTTTCGGTGTGCCACTTCTTCAGGAGCTCTTAAACAATATTTACAAACAACAAAATATGTTTGTGAATGCTGCACATTAATCAGGGCCAGAGATAAGTACCCCAAAGGTCAAGGGCCAGAAAACAGATAAAGTAGAGTAAGTAGCAAAGAGCCCAATGGCAGGAGGCATCTAGAGCTGTTTGATACAGTAGTTATTAAAGGTGGTCAGAATAATATAGAAAATGACCATGGATTAAACCCTCTCAAAGCCATGCTTATAAGTATGCCCAGGGGCGGACTGACAACTCATGGGGCCCCCGGGCAATAGGGGATCATGGGGCCCCTGTGTCCTTGCCCAAACTCAAAAAAGCCTATGAGAAAGGTACCAGGGGCATCTCATGGGGCCCCCACTGACCCTGGGCCCTCGGGCAGTACCCGAGTTTCCAAATGGTCAGTCCGCCCCTGAGTATGCCCCAGGATAGCACTCCTACAGCTATGTGTGTGACTATTTCTGGATCTGCTGTATTTTGGGTAGGAGTGCTATTATATAAATAAATCATAAAATTAATGTGGTGTGGATTTGTAATTTTGATATGTGAAGGGTGACAGTGCACATGCTCACCTTTCTAAGTAGCAAGTCTTTATTAATGTCTTGTGTTATGGTTATGAGATTTTCAGCTAAAACTAAGGCTCAGACATTTCTTCTGCTTTGTGATTACTATTAATGTTTCACAAATTAAAGTTCACTTCTGAGACTCTTCCCTTCACTTGAGACTTTGCTAATTATTCCTGTGAGTAATCCTAACCAAATGTCTTCAGAAACAGAATAATTTCCAAACATCCTAATTAAAATGATTGGGTAGCGTGTTACCTGGTCTGTTTATTTATCAGATTATGTAACAAGCAAAGTAATAACAGGATTTGGAATATCTGAAGATACTGTTTGCAGCATGCTAAAAAGATCATCTTTAGAGCCCAGACAAACAGAGGTGTGAAAATCTGATTAATATCTTCCCAGTTCTCTAAAAGTGTACAGTCTCTATTAAAAAAAAACATATTTTTGCCTTTTCTTCTTTCTGTTAAAACTTTTAATATGCCAACAGAATTTGAAGTGGGCCTAGACTCAAATATTACCATAAAGCTATGATACAGTGCGTTTAAAAAGTATTCATACCTTTAGATTTTTCACATTTTGTCATGTTACAACCAAAAAAGTAAATGTATTTTATTGGGATTTTGTGATACACCAACACAAAGTGGCGCATAGTTGTGAAGTGGAAGGAAAATTATAAATGGTTTTCATAATTTTTTACAAATAAATATCTGAAAAGTGTAGCATGCATTTGTATTCAGCCCCTTTACTCTGATACCCCTAACTAAAATCTAGTGGAACCAATTGCCTTCAGAAGTCACCTAATTAGTAAATAGAGTCCACCTGTGTGTAATTTAATCTCAGTTTAAATACAGATGTTCTGTGAACCTCTCAGAGGTTTGTTAAAGAACATTAATAAACAAACAGCATCATGAAGGCCAAGGAATACACCTGACAGGTCAGGGTTAATGTTGTGGAGAAGTTTAAAGCAGGATAAGGTTATAAAAAAATATCCCAAGCTTTGAACATCTCATGGAGCACTGTTCAATCCATCATTCAAAAATGAAAAGAATATGACACAACTGCAAACCTACCAAGACATGGCCATCCACCTAAACTGACAGGCCGGGCAAGGAGAGCATTAATCAGAGAAGCAACCAAGAACAGAGAGGTAACTCTGGAGGAGCTGCAGTGATCCACAGCTCAGGTGGGAGAACCTGTCCATAGGACAATTATTGGTCATGCACTCAACAAATCTGACCCTTAAGGAAGAGTGGCAAGAAGAAAGCCATTGTTGAAAGAAAGCCATAAGAAATCCCATTTGCAGTTTGTGTGAAGCCATGTGGTGGACACAGCAAATGTGGGAGAAGGTGCTCTGGTCAGGTGAGACCAACATTTTACTTTTTAGCCTAAAAGCAAAACTCTTTGTGTGGTGGAAAACTAACACTGCACATCACCCTGAACACACCATCCCCACTGTGAAACATGATGGTGGCAGCATCATGTTGTGGAAATGCTTTTCTTCAGCAGGGACAGGGAAGCTGGTCATAGTTGATGGGACAATGGATAGAGCCAAATACAGGGCAATCTTAAAGAAAACCTGTTAGAGTCTGCAAAGGCTTGAGATTGGTACTGGACAACTACCCTACACATATAGCCAGAGCTACAATGGAATGGTTTAGATCAAAGCATATTCATGTGTTAGAATGGCCCAGTCAAAGTCCATACCTAAATCCAATTGAGAATCTGTGGCAAGACTTGAAAATTTCTTTTCACAGGCACTCTCCGTCCAATCTGACAGAGCTTGAGCTATTTTGCAAAAAAGAATTGGCAAAAATGTTACTGTCTAGATGTGCAAAGCTGTTAAAGACATACCCAAAAAGACTTGCAGCTGTAATTGCAGTGAAAGGTGGTTCTACAAAGTATTGACTCAGGGGGGCTGAATACAAATGCATGCCACACTTTTCAGATATTTATTTGTAAAAAATATTGAAAACCATTTATCATTTTCCTCCCACTTCACAATTATGTGCCACGTTGTGTTGGTCTATCACATAAAATCCCATTAAAATAAATTTACATTATTGGTTGTAACATGACAAAATGTGAAAAACTTCAAGGGGTACGAATAGTTTTTCAAGACACTGTAACAGACTTGCTGAAATGGTTACATAAAGCCAACAAATGTCCTGAAATATAAATTTACCTTTTCTGGAGATTATGTTGTATCGGGCTTATTCCAGTGTTGGTCACATGACCATCCCTAGACCTTTGGTAACATTAGTCTACTGATAAACAGCGTCAACCAACCTAATCTCTGATTTCCCTTCCCTCCAGTAGCACCAAAGACTTCTTGGTCATACAATTTCTGGTTGTGTTCCTCAAGCCATTCTTGCATTTTTGCAGTGTGGCAGGGCACATTACCCTGATAAAAGAGGCCACTGCCATCAGGGAATACCATTTCCATGAAGGGGTGTCCTTGGTCAGCAACAATGAAAACCAAGCATTTACTGACATGTTTTGTTTACAAAGTTTATATCAGTATTTTTTGCTAGAAATTACTTATAACTGCCAAACATTATACAGTATATATTTTTTTAGCAAAGACCCTAAAGATTGAAATGGCAATCATTTTTTATGTAACATGGTACTTGCAAAAACTTTAATGAATTAAAAAAAACTCCAAGAAAACACATATATACCCCAATTTTTTTGTAAAATATGAAAGTGGATGTTACAGCGAGTAAATAGATACCCAACATGTCACTTTAAAATTGCGTACACTTGTGGGATGGCAACAAACTACTTTAAAGTCTCCATAGGCAATGCTTTAAAAATATTTACAGGTTACCTGTTCAGAGTTACAGAGGAGGTCTAGTGCTAGAATAATTGCTCTTGCTCTAACGTGCGTGGCAATACCTCACATGTATGCTGCAAACACCATTTACATATGAATGAGTGACTTACATTCGCACGCAAGCACATAGGTATGAGGGCACTTTAATTTTTTTCTTATTTATTTTATTTTTACACTGTTCCTTTTTTTTATCTCTTTTATTACAAATACAAGGAATGTAAACATTCTTTGTAATAGAAATAAGTATGACAGGTCCTCTTTAAGGAGAAGTCTGGGGTCAAAAAGACCCCAAATCTCTTCTTCACCTTTAAAATCAAAAGATCCAAAACATTTTTTTGATCTTTTGCTTAACTAGTAGCCGACCGCAGATAGCCGAATGACGGCTGCACTGAGTGGACGTCATATGACGTCCCCCCAGAACTGGCCAGTTCTGAGTGGACGTCCCCCCAGAACGCGCTCTCCTGCGCGCCCCAGGGGGCGCGCACCCGGCAATCTCCGTGATCGCTGTGTCCTACGGACACAGCTGATCACGTGATGTGGTAAAAGGCCAATGACACGCTGATCAGAGGGAAATGCAATTGCCGGTCCTCGGCTGCACTTTCCTCACGCTGTCAGATCGTGAGGAAAGTACTGCCGAGAACCGGCAGTTGTCAGAGCGGGGATCGGCACCGATCATCAGGGCACTGATGATCAGTGCCCTGATGATCGGTGCCCAGCAGTGCCACCCGCAAGTTCCGCCCACCTGTGCCCAGCAGTGCGCCCACTAACTCCGCCCACCTGTGCCCAACAGATCACCCACCTGTGCCCAGCAGTGCACCCACCTGTGCCAAGCAGTGCATCCACCTGTGCCACTCTGCAGTGTCACACCTGTGCCCAGAAGTGCCACCTACCTGTGTCCAGCAGTGCCACCTACCTGTGCCCACCCACCTGTGCCCACCAGTGCCACCCACCTGTGCCCACCCACCAGTGCAGCCCAGCAGTTCTGCCAGTCAGTGCCACCAGTCAGTGCCCAGCGGTTGTGCCAGTCAGTGCCGCCAGTCAGTGCCCAGCAGTGATGCCAGTCAGTGCCGTCTATCAGTACACATCATCAGTGTCACCTATCAGTGCCGCCTATCAGTGCTGCATATTAGTGCCGCCTATCCGTGACACCTCATTAGTGCTGTCTATCAGTGCCGCCTATCCGTGCCACCTCATTAGTACTGCCTATCAGTGCCCTTTAGTGCTGCCTATTAGTGCCCATCAGTGCCGCCTATCAGTGCCCATCAGTGCTGCCTCATCAACGCACATCAGTGAAGGAGAAAAATTACCTGTTTGAAAAATTTTATAATAGAAACAAAGAAACTTTTTTTTTTTTTCAAATTTTTTGCAACTTTTTTATTTATAGCGCAAAAAGTAAAGCGCCCAGTGGCGATTAAATACCACCAAAAGAAAGCTCTATTTGTGAGAAAAAAATGATCAAAATTTCATATGGGTACAATGTTGCATGACCGCGCAATTGTCAATCAAAGTGCGGCAGCGCTGAAAGCTGAAAATTGGCCTGGTAAATAAGGGGGTATAAGTGCCTGGTAGGCAAGTGGTTAAAAAAAGAAAAAAAATGGATGTGATGTCATGACATCGCTCTGGTCCATAGAGGCATTGAGAGACCATAGAGCAGGGGTATTGAAATAAAATTCACCAAAATTTTCTTCTGGCTGAGGTCCGAATAGGGTGTGCCCATCAGCGTGCCCACTTACATTAGGTGTCACCATCAGAATGCAACTTTACATCATGTATTCCCATCACATCAGGTGTGCCCATCAGAGTGCTCCTTTACATCAGTTGTCCCCATCAGAGTGCCCCTTTATATCAGGTATCCCCATCACATGTGCCACCTTACATCAGGTATTCCTGTCAGAGTGTCCCCTTACATTCAAAGTACCCCATTCTATCATATTTCTCCATCACAGTGCCCCTTTACATCATATTCACCATCAGAGTGCCCCTTTCCATCACATGTGCCCATCAGAGTGCCCCTTTCTATCACATGTGCCCATCAGAGTGCCCCTTTCCACAGTATGTGCCCATTTGTGCCCCCTTAACATAACATGTGCCCATCAGAATGCCCCCTTAACATAAAAGATTCCCATCAGAGTACCCCTTAACATAAAATGTGCCCGCCAGAGTGCATCTAAGAAAAAGTGGGCCCATCAGAGTGGCCCTTAACATAAAATGTACCTGTCAGAGTGCCAATTAACATAAAATAAGGGGCATGCTGATGGGCATATTTATATTAAGGGGCAATCTGATGGATACATTTTATACTAAGGGGCACTCTGATGGGCACATTCTATGTTGTGTCCATCAGAGTGCACCTTAACATTAAATGTGTCCATCAGCAGGACCCTTCAACATTCAATGTGCCCATCAGAGTGCCCCTACACCCTACCTTGAGGGCAGACAAGAGCTGTGCTGGTATCCTTGCTGTAGGATGCTTGTTTACAGGCAGGGAGCGGGAGCCGGAGAGACAGTGAGCTGCAAAGGGCGACCACACGTGATGTCATTGGTTGCCGTGATGACCACCCTGCTCAGCGGCGGATCTGTCATTGCGGGCTGATGATCCAAAAGGGAGCGATGCTAATGCCGTTCTCGAACTGCAGTCCACCATTTGGTGACCGCTGCCATACAGTCTCTCATCGCCTGTATGAGCAGCCAATCACACTGTATCATTCTCAGGAGTGACAGTTTTAACGGTAAGGCCAAGAAACACCAACAAGTGGTGGGAGGGGGTGATGTCACCTCTCACCACTACGGAAAGTGTTCCAGTGGCTAATGAGCCTCTTGGACCGCTTTAATCAGAAAACCGTCCATCAGCTGAAAAAAAGATTCCGGGGTTATGGCTGATATCTTCAGCCATAACCCCAGTATACCACTTGAAAACCACAACGTTTATATAAGTATTGTGGTCTTCAAGTGGTTAGGTAGGTGCTACATGTCAAAGTAACAACCACATGAATGGCAGAACCCAAGGTTGTGCAGCAAAACATTGCCCAAATCATTACACTCCCTCTGCCAGCTTGCCTCATTCCCATACTGCATTATGTAAGTTACAATATGCACACGGCCATCCACATGATGTAAAAGAGAACGTGATCCATCAGATCAGGCCACCTTCTTCCATTGCTCTGTGGTCCAGATCAGATGCTCACATGTCCATTGTAGGCACTGTGATGATCGCATGTCAGACCCCTGACCTTCTCACCAAACTCGTGACCGAAGGACTAGCCAATCTGAAACTGCGATGTCACGTGCGTAACAATGCCACCCCCAGCTGCACCCTGCACAATTATTTTCCAGCTCACTGGACCTCCAATCGTTGTACCGGCAGCCTGAATGCGATTGTTACTTGGTCAGGTTAATTACGCAGTTAACCCTTCACACTGCCACCACCTCCTTTTTGTACAGAGAAAGAGGAAACTCGGCGATACAAGCAATAACACTATAATGGTTGAGATAATCGTCAGTATAGCACTGTCACTGCAAACAGGTTATACAGAGGGTTAAACAAACGGTAGTGCTCTTTTAGAGGCAGGAATTCATAAATTGCACTAAGGCGCTTTAGAAACAATTCAACACTTTCAGCAAGAAAGATTTATTACTAAAAGGTCAAAAGGGTGCAATAAAAATATTTACAGAAAAAAGATGTAACCAATATATATATAAATATACAGAGAACAATAGCACAGCAAAGAGATAGCAGAAAGGAGGTTAAAGGGTTAAAGTACATGCCAAAGTCCTGGGTTAAGCAGATCAAGTTTTGGAGCAAAAGGGCACGTCTCCCAAGGTGGTTCTGATGTTAAAAGGGAGAATTCTTCAACTTAGCTCTCTTAGGCCTGACAGCCCATTTTGTGGTTCCCCAGCAGGGTGTGTCTCTGAAGTCAAGGACCAATATCCCATTTAGGGAGGGATCGTAGAGCCAAAATCTCTTATAGTTCATATTTTGGCTCATAACTTTCCCTATGCACAAGTGACATTCTACCCACAGATAGATTATTATGCAGACACATTTGAGGAACGGGTAGATATGAAATATGAAATACATATTTGAAGGGTTCCAGAGATGTAATTTTCTGCTTTCCTAGGTATTCCAGTCAGGAAGTGTGACCTATCAAACTGTTTGTCTTCTCGTGGCCAATATGAAGATATACCTGGTTGTTATGTAAGTCTCTCCTATTCCCAGATATGAGACATAGGGGAAAAATGGATTTTAAAAGTGTTAGCTATTCTCTGCTCCTCTGGAATGTCTTTGAACTCTGGGGAAGGCTGGGGTTATCTTTACGATGTGCTAGATTGCACAGGTTCTTTAGACAGTGAGGCCCCAGCTCCCTTGGGGGTTTTATAGCTCATGGCTACCTGCTGTGCCCTGGCCGGCCTGTGACACTTCTAACACACAGGCCATATGTCCCTGTGTATGAACAGAGAGGAAGGGGAGAATGAGGGGAATATGTTTGTACAAGATGGAGGTTGAAGCCAAAATGGTTGAACCACGTCCACCTCTGGGTGTATGCTTGCTGCAGGCACTTTTGGCTGTGAACACGGGGCAGCAAGTGCAGTTTGACTGGTCTGCAGCTACACAGCCCCATACACATCAAACTGTCCCTGACACTAAATGCAAACAAAGCAAGTCTTGTCCATATCATTGCCCAAAAGTGGCCATATTTGGTCAGTGATGTAGGCTCTAAACCCCATTGTTTACATGGCCAGGGATTCCAGTAAATTAATAGGGCCAGATAATGTCACTATTTGCTAAGGAAACTCTCCTTAACAACCAATCACAGGAAGTAGTCATATACATAACATTTGGCTCCCGCCGAATGGGCAAAAAGTCCAATGTTCGAAGCCTGAGCAAGCAAAATTCTGACCAATCAATGGACTAATCTCTAATGGCTAAATGATACCCATTGTCATACACGAGTATGCAAGAGAAACTATTTGATAAAATTAATTTCAGACTACATTAGTAGGCTGACTCTCAGATTCTAATCTATTATTCAAAGACACAAGATCACAAGTAAATACATAACAGAGTTTCTTTTCTTTCTTAAGAAACATGTGTGGCACACAATTCTTTTTTGATCCAAGGACTTTCCCTGTTTGAAGCCATTGAGGTTTCTTTATATGACTTAGATTTTCAATTCCAGATAACAAGCAGTAGCTTATATAGTGTTCAAAATGTATTCACCAGTCATTCCAGATGCCCGCTTAAAATATAAATAAACGGCACAGCTTTTTTTTAGTTTGGGAAAGAGTGGAGAGGGATTAGAACACTGATTAGGTTTTTTTTGCTGTCTGTGCCCCCATTAGGGAGATTCACCCTCTCTATTTGTCCTCTTTACTATTATCATTGAAAGTAAAAAAAAAAACCCAAATTTTGGGCTGTCCCCAGAAAAGTAATAGACAGGAAATTTTCCAATGTGAACCCTAGTTCTGGTGACCTGGGACCAAGGAATCCTTAATTTGTAGGGATTTTCTCTTACTACCTATTTAGGCTATAGGGCAGGAAGTGAAGGTAAATCTCCCCAATGGGACACAGATGGCAAAAAGTAAACTGCAAGGGGTTGTAACCCCCCTTACTCTATCCAAAATGAAAAAAAGTTTTGCGTATAGTTCTACTTTAAGATTCCTTCTCATTTACAATAAGAGATATAATCCGTTCATTGCATGTAATACAAAAAGCCGGCATAACAAGATCTACATGTACAGCTGATTGAATTAAAAAAAAAGTGTTGTCCCCAAAATGTCCCACACACAAGTCCGCTGACACCCACGCCCCATAGAGAGCTATGAATGGTCTGATCGGGTCCACCTGAAAAACTGACAGGGGGAACTGATCGGAACGTCAGTGTGAAAGGGGTATTATACCATTCTCTTTTGACCACTTTTTCCCACACCTACTTGATTTCCTCCTACTACTAGCTCTGTTCCCTGTCCTTACTTGGACAATACAGGACTCTCACTACCCCTTCTATTTTGTGAAACTATTCAGTTATTTTAGATCAGCTAAATAGGAGGTGGCGGTTTTTGAGATGACGGAACAGTTGACTCTTATACTAATTCTTTTCTTAAAAATTTAGTTGGCAGTACCCGTTATTATTATTATTATTATAATACAGGATTTATATAGCGCCAACAGTTTATGCAGTGCTTTACAATATAAAAGGGGACAGTACAATTACAATACAGTTCAATTCAGAAGGAATGGGAGGGCCCTTCTCATGGAGCTTACAATCTAAAGGAAGGGGGAGGTGGTACAAAAAGGTAATAGCTGCAGAGGATGATCTGATGAAGGTGACTTAAGTACAGTTATTCGGTGGAGGTGGATTAGAATTCCCTGAATAAATGATTTTGTAAGGATCGCCTAAAGGTAGACAGGGTTGGAGCTAACTGGACATGCTGGGGCAGGGAGTTACAAAGGATTGGAGAGGGTCTGGAGAAGTCCTGGAGGTGAGTGTGGGAGAAGGTAACCGTTACCAGTACCAGTAGTACCATTACGTCAAAATTTGTATGTCTTTGTTCTTACGACCTTTGCACTCAAATCATATAAGAAGTGTGAAATGGTTCCTTTACACATCTGATATATGTACTTATTCTGTGTCAATTGATGTATAAATAATTGGATATATAAATTAAAAATTTAAAAAAAACATACAATATAATGCAACACATTACAAAATTAAGTCTGCTAACATTCATCTAATATCTAAAGGGAAGTGTTAGTCAGGAAATTAAGTCCTAGTAGATCACTTCATCATGGCCCCTTTTACCTAGTTACATCTGGTTGAGAAAAGATACAAGTCCATCCACTTCAAGCAACAGAGGAAAAAAAAGACACCCACATAAAGCATGATCCATTTTATTCCTGCAGGGGGAAAAATTCCTTCCTGATCCCCCGAGAGGCAATTGGATATTCCCTGGATCAACTTTACCTATAAATGTTAGTATCCAGTTATATTTTGTGTATCTAAGAAAGAATCCAGGCCTTTTTTAAAACAATCTAGTGAGCTGGCCAGAACCAACTCTTGAGGGAGTCTATTCCACATTTTCACAGCTTACTGTGAAGAAGCCTTTCTGTATTTGGAGCTTAAACCTCTTTTCCTCCAGAAAGAGTGACCACCTTGTCCTCTGTGATGACCTCAGGGTGAATAACTCTACACCGACTTCATTATATGGACCGCTGATGTATTTATACCTAGTGATCACATACCCCCTTAATCTCCTCTTCTCAACATCATAAATGCATTTCAGCTAACCTTTCCTCATAGCTGAGCTCCTCCAACTCCAGGTATAGCTGTTCAAAATCCAATAGGGCACCGTCTCCCTCTGCTCTGCACAGCCTCAGTTGCTCTCTATTCTCAGCATTGTGCCAGTAATCAGTGAGTCACTAGAGGCCAATCAGCTGACAACTTAAATATTTACTGCTGTTGAGGGGGAACTGTGCTGAGGGAACACAGATTAGGGAGAGAAAAACAGGAGAGGTGACAGGACAAACTCTGCTGCCAGGGAGACACAAAAGAGTAGGCTTTTTTGAGTTGAGTTCACTGGCTTTGGCAAAAAAACAACAAAAGCCCCTAAACTCACATTTAGGAGCAGCAGTGTACATGAGGACTAAGTGTACCTGTCATGTGTGTAGCAATGGCTCTCATATATATCTGGATTTCTCAGTGATGACAGGAGACTGCACTGTCTGGTGATAAATCTAAACTACAGGGCAAACTGCTTTAGACTCCATTCACACTAGGCATAGCAGAAAAGCGCATTTGCACCAAATGTTTTTATTTTTTACACAATGCACATAAGACAGTCCTTTCACTTGAATAACCTGCCCTACATGTCACAAACATGCCAAAGAAGCTTCAACGGCAAAATTCACCTTCGCCTGAGTAGACAAACATCCTTGCACTGGCCCTGCTTGCATATGTGCCAGCATACAGGCGAGCTTGCGCTAATATCCAGTGTGCAATGACAGGTAGGCACATCTGTGTGCGCCAGTGCGCATCGGCACGCACGTCCACACACATAGGTGTTAAACTGCTCCTCTCGATCTGTGTTCCTGTTCAGGCTGACTGATTGCTGACCTGGCTTGTCCCTGACCTGCTCTGTGGATTTTGGATACTGACCTTGGCTTGCCTCTGACTACACTCTGCCTGATTCCCTGGTACTCATCTTGGCTTGCTATGAGACTATGCTTCTGCCTCATTGTGTATGACCCTGGCTCATCCTGACTAAGTTTCTGATCCTGGCAGTCACCCACTACAAAGCTATCAGCCTCCGTGCTTCTTTGAGCCTTGTACCTCTGTCATCACATGCAGAGGTGCTCAAATCAGAGCTGCAAAGGAAGCCCTCTCATCAGCTTGGCCTCCTACAAAGGTACATGACATGACTGCTCTGGGCTTCAACAAATGGCAGCCTCCAGCAAAAAGACACAGGAGCAATGCTGGAGGCACTTTACAGCATACTTATGCTAATTTTGGTAGCATAATTCTTATTGTGGAATATAAGCTATTTTGTTAAAGGATGCTGGGGACAATTCACAAAGTGGTATCTTACCGCACCCAAGTATGCGGTAAGATACTCCACAGTGTTTTTCAAAACGTTTGTTGGCATTCACAAAAATGCTACTAAAATACTGCTTGAGTAATTTTATTTATTTATTACAGGTACTTATATAGCGCCTTCAACTTACGCAGTGCTTTACATATATATATTATACATTCACATCAATCCCTAACCCCCAAGGGGTGTACAATCTAAGGTCCATAACTCACATTCATACATACATATACTAGGGACAATTTAGACAGGATCCAATTAACCTACCAGCATGTCTTTGGAGTGTGGGAGGAAACCCATGCAGGCACAGGGAGAACATGCAAACTCCAGGCGGGAGGTGCCATGGGTGGGATTCAAACCAACAACCCTAGTACTGCTAGGCTGAAGTGCTAACCATTTAGCCACTGTGCTGCCCATGAAGTCATGTGGTATTTTAGTAGTGAAAACATGTGGTACTGTAATGGGTTACATGGTACTTCTACTCATTCACCAAAAAAAAAAAGTGTAGTGTAAAAAAACACAGGAGGCAGTATCTGACAAGTTCTTTATTAAAAAAAAACAAAAAATAAAAAAAATGTCCAACCGGGTGTAGATCCATCATTAATCATGATATTAGCCACCACCGCCAAAAAAAGAGGCTCCGCTATGGACGAAGGCTCCCTGACAGCTCCGGCGTCTGACAGTTCTTTAATAACTAAGGGGCAGAGCCGCCCAGTGATGTCACCCAATGACCACACCCCCTTTTGACAAAAATCTGGTGCAGCTGTGCATAGTAGCCAATCACCTTCTAACTTCAGCTTGTTTAATTCAGCTTTGACAAACAAACTGGAAGCTGGTTGGTTTCTATGCAGAAAGGCACCAGATTTTGCACTCTCTAGTTTTAGTAAAACATCCCCGATGTCTTTAAACCGTCTGTCAAAACACAAACAGAGAGTATATTTTTTACACCCGTTTGCTACATGTGGGTACAAAGCATTTCAATTTTACAAAGATCTTTATCAGAGAAAAATGAGTTGTAAATCTACAGTATACTGTAAGTGCATATATTCTAAATAAAAATTTTCAGACATACAGTACAGTATATACATAATATTTTATAATAGTCCATCAAATAAACAAAGTACAGAAGATAATCAGCCAAGAATTAAAATAATGTGTCTATAAGTTGTCAGTGACCCACACAATGGATAAAAAGTGGAAGCACAAGTTGCAAAATGAGTTCCGTACATATGAAAAATATATATAATGAGCAGGGGCGGACTGACAACTCATGGGGCCCCCCAGGCAATAGAGGATCATGGGGCCCCTGTGTCCTTGCCCAAACTCAAATAAGCCTATGAAAAAGGTACCATGGGCATCTCATGGGGCCCGCTACTAACCCCGGGCCCTCGGGCAGTGCCCGAGTTTCCAAATGGTCAGTCGGCCCCTGATAATGAGTAATATTACTCATGCTCAAACATACACAACCTGTGAATCCAGCGATGTTGTCCTCCGCTGCATGGCCAGTCCCACCATGCTGCCATCTTTTTTCTTTCATCATCGGAAGCCAGCTTTCTCTTTCAGTTTCTTGCAGCAACTCCCCTAATGACCCAGTGACAGATCCTGCCTCTAAGAGGTGGGTAGAGTACAGTGGTAAGTTGTTTAATTTTGGTGTGGAGGTCCTCTTTAAGAGGAGAGCTTTGTGAACCCCCAAAACAGCACACTCTTAATATTATTTTGTAGAGTTCTTTTCCATATATCACAGGTTGATTTCCATGTTTTGTTAGTAATCCATGAGTATAAATTGAACAATCTTTATTTTTTTATTCTTCATTCAGTACACATCTGTATACCAAAGATACCAGTATATCTCCAAATTGTCAGATATTTAAAATAATAAAGCTTTTTATCTTACTCTGTAGAAAAGTTCCCCATGGAAACAAGGTAATAGGCTCAAAAGGGCCCTTAATTGTTCATCCTCTATTACCATTTGCTTCTATTCATTTGCTTTTCTCCCAAGCCCCATTCATGTAATCATCAGGCTTTGGCTCAGTCTAAACCACCTACTTTTACTTTTATTAGCTGACAAGCAAAACAACATGCCTTGCTCGGGTACTGCTGCGAGCACACTGAGCATTTTAAAAAGGTTAACAGCAAGGATACAAATTCAATTTCTTCAAGACATGCTTCATTTCTAGAAATTCAGCTCATCCAGCAGAGACTAGTATGTTCGATACCTAAAAATATTTCTCTTTTAACTGCCATCTCCACTTTAGTATTTTTATTTAATATTTTTTAATTGACTTTTGTGCCAGGATTAAATAATGGTGGTAATAAATGATGGTATTGTATGCATTTGAATTGTTTTATTTAATATGGTCAGGATAAAAAAGATTTTTTTTATTTAGCTAAACAAGAACATCATTATTTTTATATTTTCATACAACCAGCAGGTGAAGCTCTGGCTTTTCTTCTCTGCTTTGTTGAAAAACTCCTGCTGTTTACAAAGCTCAGCAGCTTAAGCTTACAGTTATACACACAAATTAATAAGTCAGAGTAATGACTTATACACCTCTCTACACTCCCTTCAGACCGTTCTATAGAGATTTATTCAGAATCAGATTCTCTAAAAGGGAACAGAATCTACTGTGAGCTGTATTTACAAAATCTATAGTGCTTTGGGGATTCTTTATCGTGGGTGCATTCTGTATTAAAGTTTTACTGTAAAAAGTTGATAAGAATTTTTTTGTAGGCACAAAGTCACAGAATGTTCTTTCATTGTTTTCAGTAGCAGGATAGCTGACTTTAAATCTACCTTTTACGCTCACATGTTACACATTATACATTTCATTCATAGAGACTGAAAAAGATTGGTCACATTCAACAAAAGGCTATCGGAGAGTTTGCTCATGCGGCAAAAAAACCTGTCAAAGACGTTTTCACTTTGTGATTGTTTTTTATTTTCTCTGTGGAGATGGATCAGTGGGACAATGTGTATTATGGTTTCTTGTGTCCACTCCCCAGATTACAGACTCTGCTGCACAGGTGGCCCGCCACTGAGTGGGGACTCCAGGGCCAGTTCAGGAAGCAGTGCTATTTTCCAATCCTGTAAGGAGATGCCACTCGCCTAATAAAATGCAGGAGGATCCTTTGGTCATCTGATGGGCTAGTCTGACCCTGTTCATAATTAATAAAGAGAAATGGTGGGAAGGTTTAATGCCTCCAGTCTATTACTCCCCTGAAAGGCACACTGTGTTTTCTGTGTAGCCTCACAGCTGCCTGTTAGGCTTTGAGTCAGGTTCGTAGCTCACCTGCTCCCAATTCTGAATACTGGGCATCCTTGATGGCTTCATCAGGGGACTGGTATAGAAATAGAGAGGTCTGCATTGTAGAGTTAGTTACAATGTGGGCAAATGGAGCCGCTGCATTGTCAGATTCGTTACATTTACAATTTGTCTCACTTTGAAGAATAAGCTTGCCTAGGTCTAGGTCAGTTGTAAAACAAAATTGGCTTAATTCACTTGCTTTCAACAAGGTCAAGGATCTTTATTTTCAGCCACTAGACTGTAATTTTCAATTCACATTGGACTCACTGGACTGGGTTGAAAATCACTGTCATTTTTAGGAAAATAGGAATGGTTTTTAAAGCAGTTGTAAACTCTTGTTTAAAAAAAAAAAAAAAGCCCCTGCAGGTTAACGTCATAATGGAAGCCCTGTCAGTGGTGACAGCGCACTGCTGGAGAAATCCACTTTTCCGTCAATTCTGACATGATGAGCTAGTATGCGGTGCAGTCGCATGCAGCAGTGATGTCACCAACTGCTACAAATGTGAACATCTCCTAAATGGTGCACGTTTAGAAGATATTCACTATACCTACAGGTAAGCCTTATTATAGACTTACCTGTAGATACAACTGAAAAAGAAATCGTTACTACCGTTATAAGCTTTGCAAATTGAAATAATAAGCTCTTTAATATGTCCATGCATTCCAATCTCCTACATTTTTTCCCAGTCATCAGACCTGGATCTGTGTAAACATTGCTTTGTTTGCATTTAGCTTTTCTGCATGTGCAACTGCCTGATGATCTGTGAGATAATGGTAATGATATAGCAGTAGTGTCAGTATGTAACCATTTTGGTTCTAACAACTTGGTAAAGTTTGCTCACATACATGATGTTGGGATAACATGCTTTTTATGTCAGTAAAGCTTTTTGCTTCCAATCTGGCCCTGACTGTCTATTAACATGAGGCCATAATGGTTCAGTGGGTTTATACTATTGTAAATAGTTATATTAATATTATACAGTATTTATATAGCGCCAAAGGGTTTGCTCAGCGCTGCACAATAGCGAGGGGGACAGGACATGAGACAAAACAGTAACAATACAATACACAAGGGGTTCGAGGGCCCTGCTCTTTTGAGCTTACAATCTAGGAGGGAGGGGATAGTGGTACAGGAGGAAGTGGGGGATGGAGTGGTGGGAGAAATGGAGGAGATCGGTTGCTAGGTGAGGGTGGGGTAGGCTTCCCTGAAAAGATGGGTTTTCAGGGTGCGCCTGAAGGTGAGGAGGGTAGGTGACCGTCTGATGGATTGGGGTAGGGAGTTCCAGAGGATGGGGGAAGTCATGGAGAAGTCCTGCAGTCAGGCATGGGAGGAGGAGACCAGGGAGCTAGAGAGTAGGAGGTCCTGTGAGGAGCGAAGGGCACGGGTAGGGTATCAGGTCAGTTAGGTAGTTTGGGGCGGCATTGTGAATGGCTTTGTAGTTTAGAGTTAGAAATTTGAATTTGATGCGCTGGGCAATCGGGAGCCAGTGAAGGGATTGGCAGAGGGGGGTGGCAGATGTGGAGCGGTTGGTGAGGTGGATGAGTCTAGCCGCTGAGTTCAGGATAGACTGGAGTGGGGATAGCGTTTCCTTGGGTAGGCCAGTGAGAAGGGAGTTGCAGTAGTCCAGGCGTGAGATGATGAGGGAGTGTACAAGTTGTTTAGTAGTGTCTGGGGTGAGGAACGTACGAATCTTGGAGATGTTGCGGTGGTGGAGCCTGCATGACTTTGATAGTGATTGGACATGAGGTTGGAAGGAAAGGTTTGAGTCCAGGGTGACACCCAGGACTTTGGCGTGTGGGGTGGGATTGATGGTGGCGTTGCTAGTAGTGATGGAGAGGATGGGGGGGGGTGCGGGCTGGGGGGAAAACCAGGAGCTCGGTTTTGGAAAGGTTTAACTTGAGGAAATGGAGCGACATCCAGTCTGAAGAGGAGGGGTCTGAGGACGGAGCCTTGGGGGACTCCAACAGAGAGGGGGAGAGAGCGGGAGGTGGCAGCGTTATAGGTGACATTGAAGGAGCGTTGGGATAGGTAGGAGGAGAACCAGGAGAGAGCAGCGTCCCTGATGCCAAAGGAGTGCAGTTTGGTAAGGAGGAGGGGGTGGACGACTGTGTCGAAGGCCGCGGAGAGGTCGAGGAGCAGGAGGACTGAGTAATGGCCATTAGCTTTGGCGGTTAGCAGGTCGTTAGTGATTTTAAGCAGGGCGGTTTCGGTGGAGTGTAGGGGACGGAAGCCAGACTGTAGTGGATCAAAGAGGTTATTATCAGTGAGGTGGGCGCTTAGGCGATTGTAGGCCAAGCGCTCAAGGAGCTTGGAAGTGAGTGGTAGCAGGGAGATGTGTCTAAGGTTGTTATATAATTTCTATCCCTGGACTGGAGTGGTGGTATAGATTTTGGTCATAGCCAGTGTTGTTTAGTTGAGTGGCCTGGATCACTGGTCATGGTGTTGAAGTTTGGGTATGTGTATTGGTGCATGAACCAACACAATTGAAGCTTAACTGAGCAAGCTGAATTTTGAAGCTGATTGGCTACCATGTAGAACTGCACCAGATTCTGAGTGCACCAGGTTTAGTAAATCTATCACAGTGTGTGAGTGGAGTTACTACTTGAGATCAACCTGATCATCTTTTTTTTTAATCAGAGAATAATTTAGTCATCTTTGCTTTCAATTATTTCAAAGTTGTGATAGTTTGTGTCCTGTGTATTGGCTGTTGTTGTAAATGGATATCCAACATTGTTATCAGGGGTGTACAGACAGCTTCCCTCTTTTTGATGTTCTTGGGGCTTCTGGCTGGGGTGCATTCTGCTTCCTGTCATATGTTCATACCCAGAACCAAGGCCCTTTACACTCACCAGCCACTTTATTAGGTACACCTGTTCAATTGCTTGGTAACACAAATTGCTAATCAGCCAATCATATGGCAGCAACTCAATGCATGTAGGCATCTAGACGTGGTGAAGACAACTTGCTGAAGTTCAAACTGAGCATCAGAATGGGGAAGAAAGAGGATTTAAGTGACTTTGAATGTGACATGGTTGTTGGTGCCAGACGTGCTGGTCTGAGTATTTAAAAACTGCGGATCTAAGTATTTAAAAACTGCTGATCTACTGGGATTTTCACACACAACCATCTCTAGGGTTTACAGAGAATGGTTTGAAAAAGAGAAAATATCCAGCGAGTGGCAGTTTTGTGGATGAAAATGCCTTGTTGAGGTCAGTGGTCAGAGGAGAATGAGCAGACAGGTTCGGGATGATAGAAAGGCAACAGTAGCTCAGGTCAATATGAACCAAAATCTCTGCCTCACCTTGTTGAATCCATCCCATGAAGAATTAAGGCAGTTCTGAAGGCAAAAGGGGGTCCAACCCGATACTAGCAAGGTGTACCTAATAAAGTGGATGGTGAGTGTATGTGCATTGTTATCTGTTCCCAGGCAGCAATGCGTCACCAGGGTGGGTGAGGTGTGCCCAAGGGTGACAACATTATCTTACTGCAGGCTGGTTAGTGCCTCTTTGGGTACCCTACAAGGTGCTGGGGTGGAGTGGAGTTTAGTAGTTCCAGTCTCTCTGGTGGGTGGCAGGGCAACAACATTTTCTGATGTCATGTTCTTTGGATTGTGACAGCGCTGTCAAAGCAGTAGGTGACTGTTGACTGTTGGCTGCACCAGTAGTTGCTAGTAAATTTGCATGTTGATGGTGATGTTGTATAGTGTATATAGATCTAAGTGTGTGTTTTTATGGAGTACAGGGACAGTTCTTGATTCTGTGCAATGTGAGGCCTCCTAGCATCTCCCTGACTGGTAACCACAAGTGTTTCAAATATGAACACAGCATCTTGTAATAGAAATGGTACATTACTGCCTAGACTGACAAATGTCAAACCACACCATTTCTATACCACTGCAAGGTTATAAATCAGTGCAGACATGCTTTATAAAATACCTTTTTATTCTAAGCAAGGTTTTTTTTGCTCAAAAAAAGAAAATGGTAAATGCTAATTACATGCTTTATTTTAGTGCATTGTATTTTATCACAAAAGAGTTTTCACTTTGATCATGTATGTAAAATTTGCATGAAATGATGTTGGTTCTTAACAGCTCTGCAAAAAGAAAAAGCTACATGAGGAGGGGCGAACTGAGCTGATTGCAATACTGAAAATGTCAAGAATTGTCCAGAACAAAAGAATCTCTTTATTGAAGGTAATCTCAAATTAGTCATGTACTTTCCAGATAATCACTAAAATTTAGCGTGGAATACAAATCCATTAATTCATTATACCAGGGGTTCTGAAGGGCCATTGAATGGGTGAGCTGAAATTCTACTTAGATAAATAAGAAGTGATGATTTTTCAAGTCTTAACTCTCTCCATCCCAATGTGATGATAATTGGGGAAGAGTGCACAAAGTAACAGAGAAAGACCTTAAAAGCATATAAAAATCTTAGTAAAGGTTCCGTGCTGATGGATTTTGAGATCTTTCTTCAAAGCAAAGCTGAAATGGAATGAAAATACCAGAGTGAAGCGCATTAAGTCAGTTTTCCATATCAGTGCCTTCTATATGTGAATGTTTTGGTGTGCTCATGTTAACTCTGCTTCTTAGCATAAGTTTGGAGCTACATCTTACATTTCTATTGGCCTAAATACTTTAATGAGTGTCCTCCAGCAGTGAGGCTGATGAATATGGAAAGGGGGTGGGAGTGGTAGATAAAGGATATGTTCGTACCACAATGCTTGATAAGTGAATATTACTTGCAGTCTCATTGGAGGTGTCTGTTATGTCCGGCTACGGCAAACTGGATACTTTATTTCCACTACAGTTTAATAAAAATATGCATGCCTTGGACTGCTTTGTTACATACACTCACCGGCCACTTTATTAGGTACACCTGTTCAATTTCTTGGTATCCCAAATTGTTAATCAGCCAATCACATGGCAGAAACTCAATGTATTTAGGCATCTAGACGGGGTGAAGACAACTTGCTGAAGTTCAAACAGAGCATCAGGATTGGGAAGAAAGAGGATTTAAGTGACTTTGAAGTGGCATGGTTGTTGGTGTCAGATGGGTTGGTCTGAGTATTTAAAAAACTGCTGATCTACTGGGATTTTCACGCACAACCATCTCTAGGGTTTACAGAGAATGGTCCAAAAAAAAGAAAATATCCAGTGAGCGGCAGTTGTGTGGATGAAAATGCCTTGTTGGTGTCAGAGGAGAATGGAAAGACTGGTTTGAGATGATAGAAAAGCAACAGTATCTCATGTCAATATGGACCAAAGTCTTGGAGAAATCTTTCCAATACCTTGTTGAATCTATGCCACAAAGTATTAAGGCAGCTCTGAAGGCAAAAGGGGGTTCAACCAAGTACTAGCAAGGTGTACCTAATAAAGTGACCAGTGAGTTTATTTAGGTACCCTAAGGCCAAATTTGTTTAAGAGAACCTCCAATAATGGTAAATGTTTACAAATGTGGACAGCAAGGGGTTTATTTACTAAAGCTGGAGAGTCCAAAATCAGACTCCCTTCTGCATAGAAACCAATCAGCTTCTAACCTCAGCTTGTTCAATGAAGCTTTGGCAATGAAACCTGGAAGCTGATTGGTTTCTATGCAGAAGTGAGTCTGATTTTGCACTCTCCAGCTTTAGTAAATAAACCCCCAAGGGGTTTATTTACTAAAGCTGGAGAGTCCAAAATCAGACTCCCTTCTGCATAGAAACCAATCAGCTTCTAACCTCAGCTTGTTCAATGAAGCTTTGGCAATGAAACCTGGAAGCTGATTGGTTTCTATGCAGAAGTGAGTCTGATTTTGCACTCTCCAGCTTTAGTAAATAAACCCCCAAGTGTCAGTTTCATCTCAGTGGCATCCTTCATAATATCTAGCACTTTGAAATCTTTGCTTTCTTTTTTTTGTCTTGGACTCCAATTTTGATGGTTGAGAAACTGGATTTTTTATGGGGTTGAATACTTATGCATAGTAGATCAGTGTGCAAGCACCCTAAGTATACAGGCATTGGGAACACAGTTAGGAAAGTCTAGTTTTCAAAGCTGCAGATCTTATGTAGAATGCAATGGAGGTAAATAAAGCTTCCACATTACACTTTTCTCCTACACTTGTACACATTTACTGTACTCGAAGCTCTTCTATTTTCACAGGGTAGCAAAATGTAAGCCAGTTAAGGGAATGGTCATTTCATGTATTTGTGTATTTAATTATTTCTTTGTTTAATATTTTATGGCAGTGTTTAAGAAAATAAAACCTAAAAAAAATGTTACCCTACAATGATTCCATTGCTCTCCACACTTGTGTTGAGGGGATGGAAATAGCACCAAATTTCGAGTATTGTGTTCTTTCTTATTCAAAGTTAATTTGGATTGAGGTCTAGCGATATTGTGGCCAGTCCTGTTTTGGTATTTTTTCTTAGTGGATCTTTACCTTGCAGCATGATTAACTATCATAGCAAACACAATTTTAGAAAAGGCATGGGGGTTAGCTCAAATGGGGATCACCTTCCCTGGGAAAAAAGGCAGCCCAAACGGCAGGTCTTTCTTAAATGTCTGACTTGTAGCCAGTTTTGTTTAAAAGGTTGCAAGGGAAATAAACAAAACAAAATGGAAAATAAATACTTGCCATCCAGGCACTAACCTAACAGAGGAGATTTCTATCTCAGGTGAAGGGCTTCTTGCATTCACCAACAAAACCAACGTTGTGCAAACCTTTTCCTGTGTCTTACAAATTAATCTTCACATCCATAGTTCTCTCAGGTTTGTCTTCCCGAGTCGCAGGCCAAGAGCAACCTCTTGCTCCAGTCCTGCTTTATTTATATCACCTGCTGGTAGTCACCAGTGGAATGCAAAATCTGGTCCAGAACCAACCTTGCCAAAGTGGCCCGGAAGACCCAGACGGGATTCCACCTTCGTTTCCTAGATATGAATGCATGCAAGGTGACACATAGCGTTCATCAATCACCCCGTCTTTCCCCCAATCACAAAGGGTACATTTATGCCTTACAGACTATCAGTCTTATTCACTTTGCAAGGGATGTTTGTCCACAGGTGCATACAACCATGAGATCTTCCCCAAATCAGAAGATAACATATTGGGCCAGTACTTCAGGGAAGATCATTAATGTATCTTAGTTGATTGCAGTTGATTGTTTTAGCTGAAAGGTCAACTGTTATTTATTATATCCCTATCCTGAAAAAAGTATGGTAATCTGAGCAGTATGCCTTTTAGGTCTATTTGTTTACTGTTCCATCAGATGACCAATAAAATCTATATTTTATCAATTAAAAATTATAGTTTAAATTTTACATTGTGTTTAATCCTCTGTAGGCTGATTTGTATTAACCCTATTTAGGTACAATGCAGTGTTTAATGCCTGAGCAATCAATAGCCAGGCAAAAGCACTGTCACAGAAGGAGATGTGTGCCCAGATTATGCAAAATCTTCAGGAAGTCATAATTTGCAAAGGAATATCTGTGGAATCGAGTGGCTCAACTGTAAGGCAAGCAAGCATTTTAAAGGTAAGATGTGGAACCTTGGGGAACTTAATAAATAGCATTGACCTTACTTGATTTCTCTGCTGATATTACACATTTGCTTTAAAGCTGAACTCCAGGTAGATATAAAAAAACACCATTTACTCCAGATATTTATTCATTAAAAAATCTTTGCATTTGCTCTTTCATGGATGTACCATAAGCAGGGGAACTGACCATTTGGAAACTCAGGCACTGCTCGAGGGCCCGGGGTCAATAGGGGGCCCCATGAGATGCCCCTGGTACCTTTTTCATAGGCTTATTTGAGTTTGGGCAAGGACACAGGGGCCCCATGATCCCCTATTGCCCGGGGGCCCCATGAGTTGTCAGTCCGCCTCTGACCATAAGCACCTAAAATAATCTTGGTATCAGCTTCTGGTAAGCAGCTATGGCAGCCCTCACATTGGATTTGGAAGCTTCAACACTGAACAAATCAGGCTCTAATAATGTGCATAGTGCTATCAGTAAACAGACTGAACATACTGACACAGGAAGGAAGCATGCAAGTAGTGCTTACAGCATTGCCTCCCACTGTAGTGTCTAGTCAAGGTTCTTTTCTGTGATTTGACAAGCTGTCATGTACCCGATTAAAGTGGTGTTGGCAGCCTCTCTTGCTTCTCTGGCCCAGGTCAGCCTGGTAATAACAACAGGTGACTCAAGCGTGGCAGATGAGCATGAGTGCTGAAGATACAGCATTTGTTCTGAGGCAAGGACAGTGTCACATGGAGACATAAAGCTGGAGATGGCAAACAAAGGAAGGCAACAATGGGTGCAGAATCAAGCAGGCAAACAAGAACCAGGTCAGCAGACAGAAGCAGAGTCAGACAAAATCAAAGTCAGTTTCTGGGGGGCAGCGAGGTACAAATGTGGTATGCAAAAGTGAGGTCCAGAGGTAAGACCAGGCTCAGCAGCAAGAATCAAAGCAGAAGGACAATTCAGAAGAGCAAGTTAAGAATGAGAACCAACTTATTGACAGATAACACAGGTCAGACCAAGGCAGGCAACAGCTGACAACCCCTTAGCAAGAAGGCTAGCAGAGACAGACCATTGAACACCCATTTGACGGCAGTACTGGATGTATGCAAACATGCGCACGTGTACACTGTGAAGCATGCACATGCACACCAGGCCCATATGCAGAGGTGAACACCTAGACGCAACCCTATGTGGAGAGCAGTGTACCACTGCACACATATATGCAGGTGCCAGAGCCATCTTACTAACAGGGCCTTATAAGAGATCTTCTTCCAATCAAGAGACAGAGCACTGGTAGCTGGGTGGAGGAGGTGTTCTACAGAGGCCATCAGACACAGAACATTATTCTCTAGAGCTGTATAAAAACTAGGCCCGTCATGTGAGATTACCTTAAGTTGCCCATAGATATAGCAATTTTCTTCCCTGCACCACAGTCAGTGTTTATGGGGGAACCCCTCTCACAGATACATTGTGTTCTCCCAGCGGCGACAGGTCACTAGCAATAATCAACTTGGGTACATTCAGCCTGCCCAGACATGGTTCGAATATCGGCCAGTCCCTGCTGCACAAGCTGAGATTCAAACCGTCTATGGCTGACTTTAGAGTCTCTTTTATCTGAAGGAATAAGGAGTGGTAAGTCTGTCCCCTCAGAAGTATTTGAGTGATGAAAGAACAAAGCAAAGAGAGAGTCGTTCCGCATAGGAGCAAGCCAGTGAAAACATTATTTGAGCTCCAAATTATTTTATTATTCCATATTCAAGCTTATGTCTAAACTTTGGACCAAGACATTATTTATTTCAAATAAACTTTTTCAGGTCACATTAAAATGTAAAGCAAAGAGCGGTGGGTCTGGTTCCTTGTGTCCAGTGGTGCTATAAACAAAAACAAACTTGTGTGCAGAGAGCTAAAGTGAGCAATCAACAGAGGATGGAAGATGGGCCAGGCAGTCATCCACCATGATGGGGGGACTACCCAAAAGAAGGAAAAAGAGGAGGTCTTCTGTGTTTTGCAGTAGATTATGTTTATGTATACACTGGTGAATTGTATTTTTCGATTCACATTAATGACCTCCTGGCTGACCTTCTAAACAGAGGTATCCTCCAGGGTGTAAATAGTGATGACCTCTTCATTGTGCTACTTCTCATTCATTGTCTAGTGACAGACTAAGAACCTGGTTGGTGACAAGCTGTATTGCTTAGCTGCAGTAGGAAAAAGTAGGGTAGAGAAAAGATCATTGACCTGGCTGATCACAAAAACCAACATTTTGACAGGCAAAGAAGTTTATACATTTGTCAACTATGTATTTAGCAATTTTCCTGGACTCTTCCCATCCATCTTTAAGGCCCAACTCCAAGGAATTTGTTTTTGTTTTTTCTTAGCATGGGGAAGGGTGATAACCTTAATCAGGGTTTTATTGATATTTTTATTTCTGCTTTGTTTTCCTCTTTGTCCTGGTATCTGTTCAGGAAAAGAGGAAATCTCCCCAGTGGGAACACACACTACAATAAAAATCAGATCCATGCTTCTCGTTTACAGTCTGTGCCCCTGCTAAAAGGATTTTGCTCATTTACTCTCTCAGTGCCTGTTTTTCAGCTTTTTCTATGAATTCACAGATGAAATAATTACCATGGTCTATTAAAACTGTGACCTATTATTATAATTACATATCTACTTGGAAATCTTAAGGAGCAAGCTTCAGTATATTTTTATATTTATGGCATTGCCTTCCACTATTATATGCCTATTTGGCATTTGTATAGACTGCTTATCAGGGTAGTCTATACAGTCTATATCATGGGTTCCCAACCTTTAGACTTTCCTGGGCCACAATGGAAGAAGAGGAATTGTCTTGGGCCACACATAAAATACTCTGACAATAAGGATAGCTGATGAACAGAAAAAGTCGGCAGATCACAAGCTATCGGACACTGATATAGATAATGTACCTATCTGAGTAATAAAACTTAATTTTTTGTAATATCTTTATTACAAAAGTTAAAGAGGGCAATATAAAACTAGTGTGATATTTTACACTGTTTTTGAAAAGCTAATGCATCAATATTTGATTTGCTGGATGTAGTAGCAATTCTCAATGAATTCTCAAGGTACTCATCAGAAATGTTGGTTCTAATTTTGAACTCAGTGTTCTACATCCTTGAAAATAGTTGCTCACATATGTAAGTGCTATGAAAAACTGAAGACATGAATTAGGCGTGTTTGTGAGGAGTGGGATATAATTTTTTGGGAAGATTAAAGTCCACCAAAGAGAATGTCAAATTTTTCTTTAGCCACTGGTATTTGCTAAGTATAAATGCATTTTTGAAAAAAGATTTTTTTTAAATTTAACATTTTAAAGGTAGTTTGCGACTTTGTGTTGGGCCGAATGCATGCAGGTTGGACACCCCTGGTCTATATAATATGTGCAGCCACAACATTGGTCTCACGTGAAACATGTGACTCTGGAGTTGGGGACAGATAGACAACATCAGGATCACCCAGGAGAAGCTTCCACTTAACTCTATGGAATCGCTCCCCTGTTGACCCAATAAGCTGATAAATCATTGATATCAAGGGAGCGACATCACCCTGGTCCAGCTAAAGAGGGATCAACTCCATCAAAACAGGTAAGTAGTTTGTTAGTCATCCTGTCACTTGCAAAAGGATCTTTCTTCTGACGTGGATGCTAGTTCATTTAAAAACCAAACCAAAATGAACAGGTGCAACCAAAAACTCATGCCTTAGAAACCACTTTAAATGGAAATATATGAATATAGGAATGCACTTTCTACAGCAACAATGTGCATTTATCCCTTATTTACCTCTCCAGGAAACCTATCCTCTGTTGTCATAAAAATGCAAAGTCAATGTCCTTGGATTCAACTAACTGCTCCCAGTAATTGACGTTTATTCACCTGTAGGGAAATTCTGTAAATACAGAGTAATTTGCCTCCACTGACAGGTTCTGCTTACATACCATGTTATAGTACAGGAAGGCTGAGTAATTGTGACAGAAAGCTTATCCTCACTTGCAAAATTTATTAATATGCTTATCCAATAGAGCACATGATACACTGAACGCTGACTTATTCATATACGCTGCAAATGTCATGGGTGAAATGCTGTGTTTAACAGATCATCTTTCATGTTCTTGTGAGCACAAAAACACAACGGAATAGCAAACTGTTCCCATTTAAATATCTCCAATAATAAAGCATTAATAATGTAAACAATCACCTCAAAAAAGTATATTGTGTTATAAACATCATACAATGAACTCACAACATCACCAAAACACAATTTACTGAATACAAGTGTTTCTACATTTCCAGGAAGAAAGGTGAAGGATAATGGAAATGGGCATATGAAGCCATCTTCATGACTGCAGTTTTGTTGTAACAATCTGTGTTGACCATAAAGGTGAAGGAACCTCTACATGCAGCTGTGTACTGGTATTTAGCAGCCATCACAGTAAAAGCAGCTTTGAAGGTTGGTGTCTAAATTAACCACATGGGCAGTCTTCATAGTCAAATGTGCACGCAATGTCACTGAAAATGACTGTTGATCATGAATTTCTGAGATCATGGGGTGCCTTGGGGTTTCTTCAGGTGGCAAAACATCTAAACGTTGCCCAAAACTTGCATACAAGCCAGTGGGTGGAAAAAAAGCCTGCCTTTTAGTTTTTCATTGTGCACCACTACGATCTTCTAGCCACTGGCATCCTGACAAACAACGACATCATCAGTTGATAAGGAGGATGTCAGTTGCCTGCACAGCATCCTTGTTTGACTCTCCCCTGCCCCTCTCCATCAGTGCTGGGGTCACATTAGCTCAGTGATTTTACTTTTTAGAATGGGTGCCTCAAGACTGCCCGTAACTTAAAGGGTGCCTTAGGGCTGTCCATAAATTTAAAGGATGCCTTGACTGAAAAAAGGTTGAGAAAACTGCATTAGAGCAATCACATCACAGCAATAAAGTACAACTTTTAGGGGCCATGTATGATACCTTCATCAGGTATGTGATGATGGCATGTTGTACATAACTTTAGATCACTTGATAAAACTAGAAACCCCTTAACTCATGAATAACACCCAATAAGTATGAATAAATAAATAAAGTAAATAAATGAAATAAAAATATATAATAAATTAAATGAAATAAAATATACACAAGTCCAAAACTAAAGTGTCCAAAAATGAAGTGTCCAAAATTTCCAAATTTAGGTAGTCCTCCAAAATATTTAGTGTATCCAACTTATTCCTCCATTCCAGATCATGTAATACCTCGAGAAAATGAAACTAAAATAGTGTATTACCTTCAGAAATAATTCAATTAAAAGTGACAAGTACACACAAAAAAAAAAAATTAATACATAAATAAATGAATAAATCAGTAAAACCACATATACTGAAATAAATCAATCAATTCATAAATCAGTGAATACGCCAAACCAGAAGTAGCGGCGCGGCCGTTTTGAAAACAGGAAAACTTGGTTTTTAGCCATGTAGACTGTCTGGATAGTTATGCTGTACAAAACAATCCCTAATGTAAGATATATATTAAATTTCTCTTATACGCTTTATATATATACTACATGGATCTCTTCTTTACCTTTTTTTTTTGTGTGTGCTTGTTTGTCACGTTTATTGGAGTGTACACGGAGTGATTTTTTATTGCATGATTCACGTGTCACTCACAGCTAACTCTGGTATTTATTTTGCACATATTAAGTATATACTTATTTACATAAAGGTACTGTATATACATTTAATTGAATTATTTTTGAAGGTAATACACTATTTTAGTTTCATTTTCTCGAGGTATTACGTGATCTGGAATGGAGAAATAAGTTGGATACACTGAATATTTTGGAGGACTACCTATATTTGGAAATTTTGGACTCTTAATTTTTGACACTTTAGTTTTGGACTTGTGTATATTTTATTTCATTTATTATATAATTTTATTTTATTTATTTACTTTATTTATTTATTCATACTTATTGGGTCAAGAGAAAAAGTTTGAGTATTTTACATTCAAGGGTGAAATTGTGACTTTTCTTTGGGGGTGGTTATAGTGAGAGTCTTATTTATTGATTAACTTTAGATCACACTGAAATCAGCCATGTAGTTTAGGTCTATAACTGGTCAATCAGAAGAGATAATTTAATGTGACCAAGTGGACAGGGTCTGCCTCAGACTGGCCAACATGTTATGCTCACTTGTTCTTCTTAGAAGCGTAGTGACATAAGGACCACTAAACATTGTGCTCATGGTGTGTAATGCAATGGCATAGTTGCTAAAGTGATAAAGTATTTTTTAACTTTTGAAAGGTGGCCCAGCACAGTGCAGTAGAATGTACATATACAGGTGAAACTCAAAAAATTAGAATATCGTGCAAAAGTTCATTTATTTCAGTAATGCAACTTAAAAGGTGAAACTAATATATGAGATAGACTCATTACATGCAAAGCAAGATAGTTCAAGCTGTGATTTGTCATAATTGTGATGATTATGACTCACAGCTCATGAAAACCCCAAATCCACAATCTCAGAAAATTTGAATATTGTGAAAAGGTGCAATATTCTCGGCTCAAAGTGTCCCATTCTAATCAGCTAATTAAGCCATAACACCTGCAAAGGGTTCCTGAGCCTTTAAATGGTCTCTCAGTCTGGTTCAGTAGGAATCACAAACATGGGAAAGACTGCTGACCTGACAGTTGTGCAGAAAACCATCACTGACACCCTCTATAAGGAGGGAAAGCCTCAAAAGGTAATTGCAAAAGAAGTTGGATGTTCCCAAAGTGCTGTATCAAAGCACATTAATAGAAAGCAATTACTGCCTCAATGCGGAATGGCATGGAAGCTATCAGCCTGTGGCACTGCTGAGGTGTTATGGAAGACTAGGATGCTTCAATAGCGGCCTTCAGCTCTTCTGCATTGTTCCATCTCATGTCTCTCATCTTTCTCTTGGCAATGCCCTATAGATTCTCTATGGGGTTCAAGTCAGACTAGTTTGCTGGCCAATCAAGCACAGTAATACCACGGTCATTGAAGCAGGTTTTGGTGCTTTTGGCAGTGTGGGCAGGTGCCAAGTCCTGCTGGAAAATGAAGTCCGCATCCCCATAAAGCTCGTCTGCGGAAAGGAAGCATGAAGTGCTCCAAAATCTCCTGGTAGACGGCTGCATTGACCCTGGACTTAATGAAGCACAGTGGACCAACACCAGCAGATGACATGGCTCCCCAAATCAACACAGACTGTGGAAACTTCACACTGGACTTCAAGCATCTTGCAGTGTGTGCCTCTCCATTCTTCCTCCTTACTCTGGATCCTTGGTTTCCAAATGAGATGCAAAAGTTGCTCTCATCAGAAAAAAGGACTTTGTACCACTGAGCAACATGCCAGGTCTGTTTTTCTTTAGCCCAGGTAAGCCGCTTCTGATGTTGTATGTTGTTCAGGAGCGGCTTGACAAGAGGAATACAACATCTGAAGCCCATGTCCAGGATGCATCTGTGTGTGGGGGCTCTTGATGCTCTGACTCCAGCCTCAGTCCACTCCTTGTGAAAGTCCCCAACACTTTTGAATGGCCTTTTCCTGACAACCCTCTCCAGGCTGCGGTCATCCCTGCTGCTTGTGCACCTTTTTCTTCCACACTTTTCCCTTCCACATAACTTTCTATTAATGTGCTTTGATACAGCACTTTGGGAACATCCAACTTCTTTTGCAATTACCTTTTGAGGCTTTCCCTCCTTATGGAGGGTGTCAATGATGGTTTTCTGCACAACTGTCAGGTCAGCAGTCTTTCCCATGTTTGTGATTCCTACTGAACCAGACTGAGAGACCATTTAAAGGCTCAGGAACCCTTTGCAGGTGTTATGGCTTAATTAGCTGATTAGAATGGGACACTTTGAGCCGAGAATATTGCACCTTTTCACAATATTCAAATTTTCTGAGATTGTGGATTTGGGGTTTTCATGAGCTGTGAGCCATAATCATCACAATTATGACAAGTCACGGCTTGAACTATCTTGCTTTGCATGTAATGAGTCTATCTCATATATTAGTTTCACCTTTTAAGTTGCATTACTGAAATAAATTAACTTTTGCACGATATTAAAATTTTTTGAGTTTCACCTGTATGCATGCTTATACTTTTCAGAGGTCCAATATTGTTCTATGTACAATCCTTGTTTTATTGATTGCATGTATGTAATATTCAAATTTTTTCTGAGATTGTGGATTTGGGGTTTTCATGAGCTGTAAGCCATAATCATCACAATTATGACAAACCACGGCTTGAACTATCTTGCTTTGCATGTAATGAGTCTATCTCATATATTAGTTTCACCTTTTAAGTTGCATTACTGAAATAAATGAACTTTTGCATGATATTCTAATTTTTCGAGTTTCACCTGTAGTTCACATCTATGTTGGACATGTGTGTTGTGTTGTCATTGGAAAATTAATGGTTCTACACTTAGTCCCTGTGACGGGCGCGGCATCAGACCCCCCAGCCCTTCTCACCAGCTTGTGACCGAAGGACTAGCCAATCTAAAACCACGCTGTCATGTGCGTAACAATGCCAATCTCAGCTGCCCCCTGCACAGAGATTTTCCAGCTCACTGGACCACAATCTATGTGAGAGCGATTACGCAATTAACCCTTCACACTGCCACCACCATCTTTTTGTACAGAGAAGGAGAAAACTCGCCAATGTTAGCAGTAACACTTTAATGTTTGAATAAGTGTCTGTATACACACTGTCACCGCAGACAGATGTATGCAGAAGTTTAAAACACACAGTAGCACTCTTCAGAGACAGGGATTTTTAGTTTGCATTAAAGAGTTTTAGAAACAGTTCAACACTTTTCAGAAAATAGGATTTATTACTAAAAAGGTCAAAATGGTGCAATTAAAATATTTACAGAAAAAGATGTAGCCAATATATATATATATATATATATATATATATATATATAAATACAGAGAGCAATAACACAGCAGAGAGATAAAGAAAGAAGTTTAAGGAGGTAGAATACTTGCAAAAGTCCTGGTTTAAGCAGCGTTCAAGTGTCCTGAACAAAAGGGTACCGTTTCTCCCAAAGTTGGTTCCTGATGTTAAAAGGGAGATCTCTTAATTCCTTCCCCAGGCATAACAGCCTTTTTCTAGGAACCCAGCAGGGTGTCTCCTTAAAGCAGAGAACCAATCGCCTCATTTGGGGAGGGGTGTTTAGGCGGGAAACTCAGGCTATGACCAAATCCCAACCAGTTTATATCATGGTCAATAACCTTCCATAGGTACATGTAGCATCCTATCCACTGGTAGGATAATATGCAGAATGATATTCTGAACGTCCAGATACCAGATATGACATATCTGCTTGGGACGGTTAAGGAGATATCGCTTCCAGCTCTCGGGTAGACATAATCTAGTGGTGTAAGGTATCAGGTGACTCGCAGTAAACTGACCAATCTGAATATATGTTTTGGGTTATTGTATGTATTTCCTACAAGAAGTTATGAAAGTGTATGAAAAAGTGGTTTCCCAAATTAGATATATGTTTAACTGCTATTTCGGAATGCTTTTCAAGTCCAGTGACTGACGGGTTTATAGCTTTACGATCAGCTCAAAGCAAGAGTCTGGCAGACTTCATGGAACCAGCTAATTGGGTTTATAACCATGAAGCGTATCCAGCTGTGCCCTATGCACTCCTGAACTCAGCACACACACAGACCACTGGCCACTCAACAGAAAGGGAGGGGGGCTGATTTTGGAGTGAGAATGACACAAGATGGAGGGTCTTTAGCAAAATGGATGTTTGCGTCCATATTTGTACGTACAATTGCTACAGTCCCATGTATCAATGAATGATGCATTAACATATGGTAAAAAGTGTTTCACATTTATAGGAAGGTGTCCTCAGGTATCCCACTGCACATAATCCTTACCTTCCATTCCTTCAGTCTTTTTTGCCTTCTAGATATTGCAGACCTCTCTCTGGTACCCAAACAGGTTCCATGGTAGAGAATCAGGACAGCAACAGGTTCCATCTCTCACACAGTGATTGATGAGCATGCCTGCCTTTGCCAACACTCCAACTGTACTGTCAACTTGCAATGAATTATGTCATTGCAAAATGGGGGATGAGGGTGAGATCAGGGGTGGGATTCAATGAAATGATGAGAAGGAAGAGCAGGGTTGCAGTTTTGCAGGTAGTAACAATTGATACCATTATTTGGAATTGGGTGGGTGGCTAGACCCTAGTAGATGTACATTCTCTGTAAGGTCAGTGACTTCTGGAAACCAAAAAAGCCAGTGAGATTTGAAATAAAGATCCCAGAGAAAAGTATAAAGATCCCAGAGAAAAGTAGACACAGTGCACGTTTTTGTTCTCTATGAAAGTCACGGTATACAATATATTTATCTTTTTATAATGTTTTTATAAATATGTCCTTGTGTATTACAGGTTAACAGAGTCACATTTGACCCATGTATATAGAGTTTGAAAAGCATGGGCACTTCTAAAGCTAAAAATATACATTCAAGAAGTACCTGTTAGCTTGTCTGCTTAGAATGGTTAATGCTAAAGATTGTGCCCTGTTCGTAATGAAGGAAGACTTACTGTCCTGTAAGTAAATCAACTTCACATATTGTGAATACAGATGCACAAGCAATTACAAATTCACATTACTGCCACTCTGCATGATCAGCTCCAGTGATTCAAAATCTGTCGGTAAATCTCCTTTTCTTTCTTTCTTTGATAATTGACATATTTTTAATTGATTTCAAAGCCGATTCCAGCCTTGTTACAATGTTTCACCGGCTGAGTGCAAGCACATTCCACAATAATGACCTCAGATATCTGGAACTCCTTTTTTGGGGCAACAAATGTGAAATAAAGGCTTCAGCCCATTAAATTCAAGTGACACTAAACTTTGTTTTAAAAAAAATCTACTCAAGTATATATTGTTGAAGTGGTTCTAAAGGCAGAAGAATTTTTTACCTTAATGCACTCTATGCATTGAGGTAAAAAACTTTCTGTGACCTGTTCCCTCCCCAGCCCCTGCTTATACTTATATGAGCCTGAGCTCTTTCAGCTCTCTCCTCATCGGACAGAGAGGCAGCAGAGGGAACCATTGGCTCTTGCTGCTGTTAATCACAGGCAGTGAGGGGAGAGAGGGAGGTGGGGTGGGGTGGGGCAGGGTGGGGCCAAGTTGTGCTCTATTTGTCAAAGTCGCATAAATAAATACCAAATATGTCAAGATTTAAAATTTCATGTATCCACGAAACAGTGTCATTCTAGGATACTGCAAATTTTCTATAAGTGACACTTTATAAAAAACTTTACAGATTATTAGCTTGCAGTTAACCAAAAATAATGGTCCTAAAATTATTCCTGCCTCTCTAACATGTGCTGCAGATACCTGTGTGTGCATGCGTGTGGGGACAGGAGGCTTTAAAAAAAGTTTGTTAATATTATTATATATTATAATATAGACACTTTTTCCATGTTTTCACTTAACATTATTGCTTTCACAAGAGGGCTGAAAAGTCCCATATGTTATAGCTATTTTTGAGTTATAGGTACTCTTTACAAAGGCATCAGGGATCTCTTAGACCCCTAATGTATTGGCCGGATCCTGAATGTTTCTGGTTTCATAACTTGTAGGGGAAATCAGGCAATAGAGGCTTCTCCCCTTCTGACAATGCTGATGGATATCCTGAACTTTTGGAGGGCACAGATAAGCCTAGGATATACTTTGGATGACAGCATTTTTCACATATAAGTCCTGTCCCGCTTTATCCAAAAAGAGGAAAAATCTATTTTGGATTGGCTTACCTTTAAAGTGAAATTTTTTTTAACAACTGGTCTTACTGGCAGAAAAGAATGTTGTCTACCGATCCCCATATTCATATTTTGCAATATTATAGCAATTAAACAGTGATAGGTTCTAAAAAATAAAATCACCTGGCAAAAACTGCTTTCACCCATCAACAGTAAGTGAATTCATACATGCTTGGGACAAACATACATCTGTACTCAGACAAAGAGATACATAAATACATCAATATATATAACTAAAAAAAATGGGGCATATTCGATGGACCACTTGTTTTTTTTTCTGCCATCACTCTTCTGTTTCCATGTTTTTATTTGTGCATTCAGCCTAAAGCTTAGTATAGGGGCAAATATAAATATTTTTGCCTGCACCTTCATAACAATGTAATTTTTTTATACTTTTGAATAAGCTAAATTGTTTACCATAGTCAAAGCAGTTATAGAGGGACCTCTAATTGATTGTCATGGATGACTATGCTTTACAGATCCTAATTGTTCTTTACACCACCTTACTGAATGAGGCTGATTACATCAATTTGCCATTTGCTAAATAATTAACCAATGGCAATACCAGGTTCAAGGCTGGATTAACTATTAGGTACCTTAGGCCAGATGCTTTTCCCCCTCATTGGTGGTAAAACATAGCCTCCAACTGTCCTTCATTTTGAGGGACTGTCCCTTTTTTTTTTTAGACCAAACCGCTATGTTTTTTTCCTACTCATGTGTTCCTCCTTTTAATCTATTGTATATTTTTTTACAAAACAAAATTGTGATGTACCTGATTAATATTTGTAAACCATACTCTAGGAAACTTTAAACAGAAGGTAGACATTGATATTTCAGGTGGTAGTACTATAGCTGTGAGTCCAACATTAGCTTTCCATTTATGCACTGGAATACGATCTCAAATTAATATACCATCATACCAGCGAACTTACATGCTAAAAACTGACTTCTACACAGACCTTAAAGTGAGTTGTAAAATGTGACAATAAAATAATAACATATTCTATTTGCAGTGTATTTTATGTTGTTCTCACTATTTGTATACAATACCTTTAAATACTTTATGATGTTACAACTGTTGAGTATGTGATTACTTCTGTAATGCTTTTTCTTCAAGTAAAAATAATTGTAAAAAAAAAAGTGTCATTTAAATGTTTAGTGTACTAATTTTTTATCCAGCCTCTATTTTTATTTTATTTAGAAAACCATGTGTAAAGGAACGTAGTGGTAAAAATAAAAGCACTGAAGTGTTTAACCAATTATTTTGTGTATTAATTCTTCATAGTCTGCATAACTTGGAGAACAGAAGGATTGTGTCTTTTGCTAAACACTCTGTGCTATAATGTGTCTCTGTTTTCCATCTCAGAAATTTGATCTTTATAGTACTACAGATTACAGATCTACAAATTATCACAAAATTGCAAACTAGGCAGTAAAACTGGGAGAAGTTGTGCAAACAAGGCATGATCTTAAAAAACAAAAATACAAAAAAACCCACATTGTGTGCCAACAAGCTCCAGGTATGGAAATCCAGCCCAGATCGGGTTAAATGGGCATTTGTGCCTAGTTGAATTTAAAGCCACATGAAGTATTCTATTTATCTGTTCCTCCTGTGGAAAGTTCCTTATTGAGTTAGGGCAAGACAAAAATCTCCCAGGGTGTGGATACAGCAAGGTGAGAATGAAGTTTTGACAGCAGTGGTGGAAAAGTTTTCACGCGGTTTGTGTTATCCAACAGAGCGAGCAAAGATTATAAACTTCACCAGAAGCTACAGAACAAGAAGACATGAGTCACGATGAGGACACAGGCAGCTCTAACACACATACTAAAGAAGCATTAGACTATGTCATAAGTCAAGTCACATCCAGCTTTATTGAATGACATTACTTGTCTGAAATGATGCTTAAGTCACAGAAATTAATGTTCTATGTTTTGGAATAGTTTTATGTTCTCTGGGAGTCCTACAACATTTTAAAGTGAACTTTTCATCACATTACAGATTTTGTTTATTTAAAGAGATCTGTCATGAGTGACTTTACATAGTATGATGTCCCAAAAAATGTATATTGGCAATGTAGCCCCTGGTCCTAAACTGGGGCTACGTTGCAAATTTAGTTTTTGCTTGGCTGTAGTTGGTTCAGACTGATCTTACAGTTTCTTTATTTGGCTTTCCCCTAATCTCAGTTGGGTTGTGCATTTCTCACTGCTCCCAATAGGTGGCACTGGTACCACGTTAAACAAAATATGAGATTGCTTACATATACTGAGTTATGAATATTTATATTTCTCCTTGAGCGCTTAGTCTATAATCGCCTGAGTTGCCACCTCACCGACAACAACCTCCTTGATCCCCTACAGTCTGGCTTCTGTCCCCTACACTCCCCCGAAACTGCCCTACTCAAATTCACCAACGACCTGCTAACCGCCAAAGCTAATGGCCACTATTCAGTGCTCCTACTCCTCGACCTCTCCGCGGCTTTCGACATGGTTGACTACCCCCTGCTTCTCAAAAAACTATACTCTCTTGGCCTCAGAGACTCTGCTTTCTCCTGGCTCTCTTCCAATCTATCACAGCGCTCCTTCAATGTTACCTATAACACTACCACCTCCCACTCACTCCCCCTCTCTGTTGGGGTCCCTCAAGGTTCTGTCCTCGGGCCCCTTCTCTTCTCCATCTACACCTCCTCCCTTGGCCAACTGATACACTCTCATGGCTTCAACTACCATCTCTATGCTGATGACACGCAAATCTATCTCTCTACCCCTTGCCTCACCCCTTCAGTCTCTGCCCGAATCACTAGCCTACTGAACGACATCTCAGATTGGATGTCACTCCACTTCCTCAAATTAAACCTTTCCAAAACCGAGCTCCTAGTTTTCCCCCCAGCCCGCCCCCCCCCCCCGACTTCTCCATCGTGACCAACAATGCCACCATCAGTCCCACCCCCCAAGCCAGAGTACTAGGTGTCATCCTAGACTCCAATCTGTCTTTCCAGCCCCAGGTCCAATCGCTGACAAACTCATGTAGACTCCATGCAAGGGACCGCCCGGCGACACCACTATCACTCCACTAATCAGGCGTCCCCAGCGCATGGAGTCTAAGTCCCAGAGTACTTGTTCACCAGGGCCCCTGATGGTGGGGATGGACTTGGAGTACCCCGGGACCAGGTCGTGCTTACTGAGGATACCCGTCAGTGGTAGGGGTGTTCGCCAGGGGCTCACTCACACGCCGCAGCCGGCCCGGACCTAGAGCTCGCGTCCCTGCACAGGGCGGCATACTACGCCTGCGCCGGGACCATCGCGGCGGGGATCGAGGGGATCCCTGACATTGCCCCCCCCTACGGGCAACCTCCGGATGCCCACCCGATCTCTCCACCACGGGTGGTCACGAAGAAACCTCCGGACAAGTCTGGGTGCATGGACATTATGGGCTCGTTATCAAGAATTGTTCTCGGGGCCATAGCCCTTCCATTTTATAAGAAATTGGGTCTGGCCCCCCCTTCTTCGGCACTTCAGGATCATTTCCACCTCATATTCTTCTTGTCCCTCCACCGTTATGGCCTCCGGAGGTCTGGATTCTCGTTCTGGGAAGGCACCCGGGATCACAGGTTTAAGTAAGGACACGTGGAAAACAGGATGAATTTTGAATGTTTCAGGAAGGATAAGTTCATATGTTACCTCGTTGATCATTCGCTTCACACAAAAAGGCCCCACGAATTTAGGTCCCAATTTCTTCGAGGGACAAAGCATTCTCAAGTTGGTTGTTGCCAACCATACCTTATCCCCAGGCTTCAGCACCAGATTCCCCCTTTGTTTCTTGTTATATGCATTCTTGTTGTCCTCCTGGGCCCGAGCGATGGCTTCCTGTAGTACTTTGTTGTTCGAGGAGAACAAGTTTAATGCGTCTTGTGTTGCCGGAACTGGGCATTCAGAGACCAAATCAGGAAGAAAGACAGGGTGAAATCCGTAGTTAGAGAAGAACGGAGATTGCCCTGTTGCTGAATGGCTTGCATTGTTATATGCAAATTCCGCTAAAGGTAAAAGTGGTAACCAATTATCCTGAAGGAAGGACGTGTAGCAACGCAAGTATTGTTCTAGGGTCTGGTTGGTCCTCTCGGTCTGTCCGTTGGTCTGAGGGTAGAAAGCAGAGGAGAGGGATAACTTGATATCCAGGGCCTTGCACAGGGCCCTCCAAAATCTAGATGTGAATTGGACCCCACGATCCGAGACAATGTCCTCCGGGACTCCATGTAATCTTACGATTTCCTGGATGAATATTCGCGCAGTCTCGGACGCAGACAGAGTCTTCCTTAATGGTACAAAGTGATAATTGATCGATGACCACGAAGATCGCAGTGTGTTCTTGGGATGGTGGGAGCTCGACTATAAAGTCCATCGCGATCCTTTGCCACGGTCGTTCAGGAATCGGCAAAGGACTCAGCAGTCCCCAAGCCTTGTTCCTCGATGGCTTGTTTTTCTGGCAGATGGTACAGGATCTTACATAGAGTTTACAATCCTTGGCCATACTTGGCCACCAAAAAGAGCGTTGGAGAAGCTCCAGGGTCTTGGCTGGGCCAAAGTGTCCCGCCATCGGGTGGTCATGGCAATGTCCCAGGACAAGGGTCCAGACCTCTTCAGGGACCATGACCAACCCATCCTTCCATAGGAGTCCCCCCTTGTTCTGGAGGGACACACCAACTGGGACTGATGCGGCCGTGGATGCCTCCAATAGCTTGGACCGAAGGTCCGTCTGGAGCGCCAAGAAATTTCCTGAAGACAGAATCGTATCAGGTACCGGATCTTCTTTGGAGTCTTCAAACATGCGAGATAGTGCATCGGGTTTCGTATTCTTAGATCCGGGCCTATACGTGATGTGAAAAATGAACCTGGAGAAGAACAATGCCCATCTTGCCTGCCGTGGGCGTAAGCGTTTGGCGGTCCTCAGGTACTCGAGATTTTTGTGATCTGTGAAGATCAAGATGGGGTGCGAGGCACCTTCTAGCAGGTACCTCCATTCTTCGAGTGCTGTTTTGATGGCCAACAACTCCCGATCGCCGATATCGTAATTCTTCTCGGCTGGGGTAAGTTTCCTTGAGAAGAACGCTACGGGATGGAGCAATTCTTTGGTGCCCTTTCGCTGGGACAGGATGGACCCCACCGCATTCTCTGATGCGTCTACTTCCAAGATGTATGGCAGGGCAGCGTCCGGGTGGCCCAGAATGGGTGCCGAGGTAAAGAGCTTCTTCAAGGCCTCAAAGGCTTCCTGAGCCTCCGGCGTCCATCTGAACCTAGTTCCAAGCTTGGTCAACTGAGTTATGGGGGAGACCAGACCCGAGAAGTTCTTAATGAACTTCCAGTAGAAATTTGCAAAACCGATAAACCGCTGGACGCCTTTTTTGTCCGCGGGTACCGGCCACTCCAAAATCGCAGAGACTTTCTGAGGGTCCATTGCGACCCCCGCGGTGGAGATAATCAATCCCAGGAACGTAATGCTAGGTTGCTCAAAGCAACACTTATCTGCCTTGGCGTATAACCCATGCTGACATAACCGCCCCAACACCCTTGCCACATGTATCCTGTGATCCTTCAGGGAGGATGAGAAAATCAGTATATCGTCTAGGTAAACGATAACAAAAATGTCCAGGTAATCCCTAAAAATATCATTTACAAAATGCTGAAATGTGGCTGGTGCATTGCACAGGCCAAATGGCATGACCAGGTATTCAAAGTGCCCAAACCGGGTACGGATTGCAGTTTTCCACTCGTCCCCCTCCCTTATGCGAACTAGGTTGTACGCCCCCCTTAGATCAAGTTTAGTAAAAATGACCGCAGCCTTCAGGCTCTGAAATAACTCTGGCACCAACGGTAATGGGTAACGATTTTTAATCGTGACAATGTTCAGCTCCCGGTAGTCAATACATGGTCTCAGAGATTTGTCTTTTTTTTCCACGAAGAATATCCCCGCCCCTGCTGGTGAAGTGGAGGGACGGATGAACCCCTTCTGGAGACTGTCCTCTATATATTCCTTCAGGGCCCCCAATTCAAGTTCAGATAGGGGAAAAATTTGCCAAAAAGGGATCTCAGAGCCGGGTAACAGGTCGATGGGACAGTCATACGGGCGGTGGGGGGGCAGGGTATCTGCTCCCCGTTTACTGAACACGTCCAGGAATTCATGATATGCTGTGGGAATAACCTGTTTCAGATCAGAATCCCCCTCGGAGCATAGGAGGACCTGGGGGCCTGCCGGGCCTGAAGTGCGACAGTGTTCCTGACAGTATGGGGAAGGGAACAAGATTGACCCGGTTTCCCAGTCAATTTGGGGGTTATGGGCCCGTAACCAAGGGAGCCCCAAAATGACTGGGAAAAGAGGTGACGCAATGGCATCCAGGCGGAGGAATTCCTGGTGTTGGTTGGCAGACCAACCAAGTTGGTAGTGGCAATGGGGGGAGTTTCCTGATTAACTACTCCTGATTTTATCTGGGAACCATCGGCCAAAAATATGTTAAAACCCTTCTTTCTGGGTTGGAGGGGAATTTTCTGCTGACGAGCAAAGTCTAAATCCAGAAAACAACTGCATGCCCCCGAATCAATTATGGCTGTCACTTCCACGGTCCTTTCGGGAAGCTGAAAGGAGAGGGGCACAACTAAGTATTGGGAAGGACTGACATTGCCAATAGACAAAGAATACACTTACTCATTTTGTGAGGGCAGGATCGTACCATATGACCGGCTTCCCCACAGTAGAGGCAGAGGTTCTGAGAGCGTCTCCGCTGGTATTCTTCTGGCGATAATTTGGGCCGAGCCAGGCCTAGTTGCATGGGTTCTGGAACATCTCCTAGAAGTGGATTCTGGATACTTGGTCTGGGTGGTTGGCTGGGGCCTAGGAATGGACCCCAGTTGTTTCCACGACCCTGGCCGGACCTCTCAAACCTGCGTTCCCGCAGTCATCGGTCAATTTTTATCGTCAGGGCAATTAGGTCCTCATTTCCGCCACCCCCCTCTGCCAATCCCTCCACTGGCTTCCGATTGCGCAACGGATCAAATTTAAAATCCTAACACTGACGTACAAAGCTGTCCACCATACTGCCCCGAACTACATCACTGACCTAATATCCAAGTACCGCCCAGCACGCACACTCCGCTCCTCACAAGACCTCCTTCTCTCTAGTTCCCTGGTCTCCTCCTCCCATGCCCGCCTCCAGGACTTCTCCAGGGTGTCACCCATCCTCTGGAACTCCCTGCCCCAACCCATCAGATTATCACCTACTCTCCTCTCCTTTAGGCGCACCCTGAAAACCCATCTCTTCAGGGAAGCCTACCTCACCCCCTGCTAACTTGCTGACCTCCTCCACTCTTCCTACCACTGCATCCCCCACAGCTATCTCCTCCTGTACCACTGCCCCATCCCTTCTAGATTGTAAGCTCGAAAGAGCAGGGCCCTCGATCCCCTCATGTTTTGCATTGTATTGGTATTGTTCTGTCACATGTTCTGTCCCCCTTTGTAATGTACAGCGCTGAGTGAACTATTGGCGCTTTATAAATACTGTATAATAATAATAATAATGACTCGGGAACCTCTACCCGGGCCAGCTCATCCTTTAGGGGTTCTGATAGCCCCATGCGGAACTGGTGCAGCAACGCAAACTCGTTCCAGCGAGTGTCCCCCATCCAGCGCCTAAATTCTGAGGCGTATTCCTCTGCCGCCCGACGGCCCTGTCGGAGTGTATATAAGATTGCTTCGGCAGAAGCAGCCCACTGCGGGTCATCATATAGGATGGCCATCGCCTCAAAGAAGTCCTTGACTGTTCCTAGGTGTGGGTCATTGTTTCCCCTTAGCCGATGGGCCCAATCTTGGGGTTCGCCCTGCAACAGTGAGATTATAAATCCAACCTTCACTGATTCAGTCAAAAAGGTACGGGGTTGAAGTTCAAAAAATAGGAGGCAGGACTCACGGAATGACCTGAAGCGTGTGCGGTCCCCGTGGAAACGCTCCGGTAAGGGTACCCGGGGTTCCGCCATAGGTAGCGGGGCGGAGGCCCCTGATGCTGGCTCAAGAGCAGCCGGGGGTGCAGAAACCGTGGCCTGTGGGGCTGGGTCAGATAGGGAGCAGGTCTGGAAGCGGTTCTCCAGCTGCATACATTTATCCTGCAGGGCTGCTACGGCCTGCGTCAGGTTAGATAGATGCCTGCAAATTTCTTCCAGCGGGGAGGGCCCTCCTCTAGGCTCAGTCATGGCCTTCTGGTACTGTAAGGGACCGCCCGGCGACACCAGTAGCACTCCACTAATCAGGCGTCCCCAGCGCACGGAGTCTAAGTCCCAGAGTACTTGTTCACCAGGGCCCCTGATGGTGGGGATGGACTTGGAGTACCCCGGGACCAGGTCGTGCTTACTGAGGATACCCGTCAGTGGTAGGGGTGTTCGCCAGGGGCTCCCCCGGGAGAGAGCCTGACATGAGGAGGTCTGGAGACCCCGCTGAGAGGGATGGATGGATGGCTGAGCAAGTGCAGAGTCAGGCAAGCCGGGTCGGTAACAGGGAGGACAGTACGGTACAAGGCAGCGGGCAGAGAATAGTCGGGTCACACGCCAGGTCATCAACAGTAGGTCAGATCCAATAGGGGACATACGGAAGAGAGGTCAGGCAAAGCAAGGGTCTGGGCAGGAGAATTCAGCAGTGGTCAGGTACAATCCGGGTCAGCAACTTACAGGTACAGGTTCAGGTTCAGGATACAGGATGCAGGGCAAGGACAAGACCAGAAGGCACCGAATGACAGCTCAGGGCCGTTTAAATATCGCGCCCTGCGCTGCCATTGGTGCCCAGCGCATGGCATGCGCGAACTCGCGCGCCGCGGCCGGCCCGGACCTAGAGCTCGCGTCCCTGCACAGGGCGGCATACTGCGCCTGCGCCAGGACCATCGCGGCGGGGATCGAGGGGATCTCTGACACTCCACCTCCGCAACATCTCCAAATACGTCCGTTCCTAGCCCCGGAAACTACTAAGCAACTCATTCACTCCCTTATTATATCACGACTTGACTACTGTAACTCCCTCCTCACCGGCTTATCTCACCACAGGCTATACCCACTTCAGTCTATCCTGAATTCTGCGACCAGACTCATCCACCTTACTAACCGCTCTGTATCCGCCACCCCCTCTGCCAATCCCTCCACTGACGTCCGATTGCCCAACAGATAAAATTCAAAATGCTAACATTGATGTACAAAGCTGTTCATAATACTGCCCCAAACTACATCACCGATCTGATATCCAAATACCACCCAAAACGTACTCTCCGCTCCTCACAAGACCTCCTACTCTCTAGTTCCCTGGTCTTCTCCTCCCATGCCTGTCTCCAGGACTTCTCCAGGGCTTCCCCCATCCTCTGGAACTCACTACCCCAATCCATCAGACTGTCACCTACTCTCCTCACCTTTAGGCGCACCCTGAAAACCCATCTCTTCAGGGAAGCCTACCCTGCCCTCAGCTAATTGCTGATCTCCTCCACTCTTCCTACCACTCCATCCCCCACAGCTATTTCCTCCTGTACCACTATCCCCTCCCTCCTAGATTGTAAGCTCCAAGGAGAAGGGCCCTCGAACCCCTCGTGTACTGAATTGTATTGTTACTGTACTGTTTCCCATTATAATGTACAGCGCTGAGCAAACTATTGGTGCTATATAAATACTGTATAATAATAATAATAATAATATTTCTTTCAGTCAGCTCAGTAGGAGGTTCTATGCCAATGATGCATGCTGGGAGTGGATATAAATATTTGGGATGGGTCCTTTGCTTGCTCTCTTGCCTCAGACTGGGGCCTGAGAAGGTGCTTCTGAAGAGAGCTCTGTGCTAGGCCCAGAAGCCTGTCTAGGTCTACCTGTTCTGAAGTGGTCCTGAGGCTGTCCTGCCAGGCGTGGAGGAAACCGAGCCAAGATGAGAAGATTCAGGGGAGGCCCCTTGCTGGAGAGAGCCACAATGAAGGCTGGTCTCTCAGAAGGGCCTGGTGACTCGCTTGGAGGACGCACTAGAATCTGAAATATGCTTGCAGTGTTGCCGGGTCAGCTTAAAGGTTCTGACACTATGAAGCTGGACTTTGTTCTGTATCCAAGGAGTCCATAAGTGATCTACATGGCATCTGATACCCCTAACCCTCACGTTCAACATTAAAGCTTTGGGAAGACCTAAAGTGACTGGTGCCCAACTTCTGCTCTAATCTCCCCTTTTTTTATCCATGGACTCAGTCCTGGGGTAAATGCTAGTCCGCTTCCTGCCCTTTGGAGGTACTATATCTGTTTTTTGGGGCAGTCAGGGGGTGCTACAGCAATATGAATAATAATTTCCAAGTGCACCTCTTCTGAGAATATCTGGTGTTATGTTGGTCATCTGTGGGCCATCTTTCATCTAGTTTAAGAACTGCATCATTCAAAAACAATAAGAAAAAAAATATAACCTTTTCCTTATGTAGCATTCTTTAGTGTAGATAGTTTCTGTGTATAGATAGAGGATTGCTAGAAGCCTGGGTGTGAGTCAGCAAGGTCACTTAAGGTTAGGGCTGGAGGGCTGTACAGTTCAGTCCTCTGTACCTCCCCCCACTCTAGGAGAAAACTTGGAGACGTTTCTAGAAGGCAGTAGGAGGGGCTGCTCTGCATATTTATGGCAATCTGACCAATCCAAGGCAGGAGGCCTGGCAGTGTGGTAGATCATCCCATAAATATGAGAGAGCCTGGCCAGCAGGGGAGTCAGGTGGAAGATGGATTGAGGAAGGTGCTGCTGGGAAGGAGCCTGGAAGGGGGGCTCAGAGAAGGGGGGTCTACCTACAGGCTGGGAGCTGGAAAAAAGGGACCTCCACTGTCCTACATTCTGCAGGGAAGGACAGCCTCATCAGGGGAAGAAACCATCCCAGCGTAAGGACTGAAAGCAATTTCATCTGTAAAGCTACAGGAACAGGACAGTGTGAATACCCCCTAAACCCCACCTTGGGCCTACAAGGAAGAGGGCAATCTGGTGCAGTACCCAACTAATTCTCCCTGGGACAGTATACAGTTGCAAGAAAAAGTATGTGAACCCCTTGGGATTACGTGGAGTTTGCATGAATTGGGCATAAAATGTGCTCTGAACGTCATCTAAGTCACAACAATAGAAGAACACAGTCTGCTGAACATAATACTACACAAACATTAGATGTTGCCATGGTTTAATTGCAGATAACATGTAAACATTCACAGTGCAGGGAGGAAAAAGTATGTGAGGCCCTAGCTTAATGACTTCTCCCAGAGCTAATTGGAGCCAGGAGTGAGCCAACCTTGACTCCAATCAGTGTGATGATATTGGATGTGTTGCTGACAGCTGTCCTGCCCTTAAAAAACACACACCTGTTTTGGGTTTACTGGTTTCAAGAAGCACTGTCTGATGTGAACCATGCCTCACAGAAAAGAGCTCTTAGAAGACCTACGATCAAGAATTGTTGACTTGCATGAAGCTGGAAAGGGTTACAATAGTATCTCCAAAAGCCTTGCTGCATGAGGTACAGAAGAATCCCAGAGTGTCAGCTAAAGACCTACAGAAATCTCTGGCACATGCTAACATTTTTGTTGACACATCTACAATAAGGAAAACATTAAACAAGAATGGAGTACATGGGAGGACACCACAGAGGAAGCCATTGCTGTCCAAAAAGAATATTGCAGCACGTTTGAAGTTTGCAAAAGAGCACCTGGATGTTCCACAGCACTACTGGCAAAATATACAGTGGACAGATGAAACCAAGATTGAGTTGTTTGCGAAGAACAAACAGCACTATGTGTGGAGAAAAAAAGGCACAGCACACCAACATCAAAACCTCATCCCCACTGTAAAACATGGCAGAGGGAGCATCATGGTTTGGGGTTGCTTTGCTGCCTCAGGGCCTGGACGGATTGTTGTCATTGATGGGAAAATTAATTCCAGAGTTTATCAAGACATTTTGCAGGAAAACGTACGACCATCTGTCCGCCAACTGAAGCTCCGCAGAGGATGGGTGATGCAACAGGACAATGACCCAAAGCATACAAGTAATTCAACAAAACAATGGCTGCAACAGCACAGAATATGCCTTCTGGAGTGGCCCAGTCAGAGTCCTGACCTCAACCCGATTGAAATGCTGTGGCATGACCTTAAGAGAGCGATTCACACCAGACATCCCAAGAATATTGCTACACTGAAACAGTTTTGTGAAGAGGAGTGGTCCAAAATTACTCCAGATCGTTGTGCAGGTCTGATCTGCAACTACAGGAAACGTTTGGTTGAGGTTATTGCTGCCAAAGGAGGGTCAACCAGTTATTAAGTCCAAAGGTTCACATACTTTTTCCTCCCTGCACTGTGAATGTTTACTTGTTATGTGCAATTAAACCATGGCAGTATCTAATGTTTGTGTAGTATTATGTTCAGCAGACTGTGTTCTTCTATTGTTGTGACTTAGATGACATTCAGAGCACATTTTATGCCCAATTCATGCAAAACTCCACGTAATCCCAAGGGGTTCACATACTTTTTCTTGCAACTGTACTTATGTGTCTTGGAATCCATTGCCCTGGGATAATTTTCAAGACAGCCAAGTAGATGTGGAGATTTTCATCTGGCGTCTGAAGAGGTTAATTTAAGGGGACTGAGTGCTCCTAGTAAGGACTGTGTGCTGATCCGGAAAAAGACAAGAGCCACTCCAGAGGGAATAGAAAGTCAAGGATCAAATTATTGCTTCTTGTGCATAGGAAGTTTGTCCTCCCAGTTGTTTCAGTTCCACTGGGTATCCCATATACCCCTAGACCCCATCTAGGGGTCTCCATAAATATAAGTGTTCATCCACTAACTTCATTCAAGTATAAACCTTGTGAAGCCCCACTAACTTGGACCAGCATTCACCTTCTATATATTACCTAAGCTAACATATATTAGATAGGTCATACCGGTTAAATCTCTTTGGGGTAGACCGTTGTTACACCTCTGCTGGAGGAGACATTTCAGGGTACATTCCACCAAAACTCAGCAAACTGAAACAAAGCATCACATTGCATAACATCCTTGGATCTGTTTAAAACATAGATAAAAATCTAACACAAGCACTCAACAACTGCAAAACTAAATTGCTCAGTGTGCCTCTTTGTGAGCAGATAGCTAACCAGGATCTTGGACAATTAAAGGTGGCTCTCGCAAGCTGATAGCTGACTGGGATCTTAAGTGGAGAGCAGCATGGCACCAGATTAGGGTATCAGAAATATGTATTTCTTAGAAACAATCCCATTTCATGTAAAAATCATTGATGACATGTTCTCTTCAAAGGACCAATCAAAAAGAACTCCAAAAAGCATTATTTACACCTAACCCTCTGTTATGTGACCAAACTAAGTACCTACTTAAAAAAATGCTAACCCCAATGTATTAGCCAAAACGTTTATTACTTTCTATGAAGAAAAGTGTATTTTATATGTGGAAGACACCTCTACATCCTGTTACCTTGGTATTTCGCTTTGGTTATCTGCTTACATGTCAGCTATCACTAATACAGTAGGTACATATAGGGGCAGTGGCCTGGGAGTGCCACTCATTAAAACACATGCATTTCATATAGTAAAAACTGAAATTATCCCCATTGCAACACTTGAAGTAGTAAGGATGGCTACTCCCCAGACCACTGAACCTCAAAAAATCAGAAGTCAGTATGCACTTGAATGTAATAAAGCCACCTAGGACTAGCAGGAACTAGCATTTGTAAACTTTAATATGATATACTGCTGGAACCATTATCCAAACACAGTGTTCCAAACTCTCCAAGAAAGTTGCAGCAAAGCAAACACAAACAAATACTGCCGCTGTAAACTCAGTAGACTGATGACATCAGTGCCCAAAGCTCCGTTCCACGTGTTTCATCTGAACAGATGTGCTGAGAGCGTGCAGGCACTGACTGAAAATGTAGCTATTTCTCTACAGAGGGAATTTGGTCCAAACAAAGAAATAAACTTAAAGTGTAAATTCACCTTTTTCACAAAAAAAAAAAAAAGTAACACCATACCTCCCCCCAGGCTGGCTGCACTTAACCTTCCTGGGTGATCAACTGTCATAGCAGCCCAGGGATTTGAAATCCCCACTCTTTTTTTCCCATCCTTCTGTATTGCTTCTGGGATGGATCAGAGCAATTAAACCTGACAATCCTAGACCTACAAGAAACAAAAGTATCAATTTCATATTCCTTCCCAGTAACATTGTAAACAAAAGACTTCTTTTTCCTCCATTCCAGTCTGTTCAGTTTACATATAGAATGCTTCTCGCAAGGGAAGAAACCATTTTTTTTCTCCAAAAAAGTTGTCTGAATAAGTTGCCCAATGATAATTGGATCTAATAGATTCCTTAAAGGATAAGTTCACCTTTCGTAACATGTTGCATGTTACACTAATTTTCAGGGTGTAACATGTTACGATCAGACCAACCTCCACTCCTCCCTTCTCCCACCTCGCTAGGTGTCAATTTTTTAAACACCGCAGCTCCGCGGGGCAGCCTTAGCGGCTGTCAGTTTGTAGTCCTCAATGAACTACCACGGTGCTGTGTAGCGCCATGGTAGTTAATTCATTCTTTCTGTCAGTATATCTGCTTGCTTGTACATCCCATACGGTAAGCAGATGTACTGACAGATCTGCAGATCAATTGTATAAAAAAGAAATGTTGAAAAAGGAGTGGCAAAAGCACAATATACATTTGCTTTTTTTTAACATATATACACACATATATATATATATATATATATATATATATATATATATATACAGTTGTGGCCAAAATTATTCAACCCCCAATGCTGTAAAGGGGTTTAGGGACTATAGTGTACATTTGGAATTGTATTCAGAATCAAATCCTACAAGGACGTTGTAACTACCCAAATGCAACTAAAATGACATCAATTGTTTATGTAATACAGTAGTAAATGGTTCTTATGTGGTTTCTTCATTGCCACAATTATTCAACCCCTTAAAGACTACCACTCTGAAGAACAGAGGTTCATACAGGTGCTTTCCATCAGGTATTGAAAACACCTGTGGATGTCACCGAGCAGCAATCAAGCATAATAAGCACCAATTAGGCAGCTTTAAAATGACTGTGATACTCAGCTCCTTCTAGACATTTACTGGTGTGGTTACAAACATGGTGAAGGCAAGAGAATGGTCCAGGAAGACAAGAGAAGAGGTGATTTCTCTTCACAGGAAGGGCAATGGCTATAAGAAGATTGCAAAGATGTTAAACATACCAAGAGACACCTTAGGAAGCATCATTCGCAAATTCAAGGCAAAGGGCACTGTTGAAACGCTACCTGGTCGTGGCAGAAAGAAGATGCTGACTTCGACTGCTGTGCGCTACCTGAAGCGTAGAGTGGAGAGAAGTCCCCGTGTGACTGCTGAGGAACTGAGAAAAGATTTGTCAGATGTGGGTACAGAAGTTTCAGCCCAGACAATAAGACGCACACTGCGTAATGAAGGCCTCCGTGCCAGAACTCCCAGGCGTACCCCCTTGCTGTCTCCAAAGAATAAGAAGAGTCGACTGCAGTATGCCAAAAGCCATGTGGACAAACCACAAAAGTTGTGGGATAGTGTTCTGTGGACTGATGAAACAAAATTAGAACTGTTTGGGCCCATGGATCAACGCTATGTTTGGAGGAGGAAGAACAAGGCCTATGATGAAAAGAACACCTTGCCTACTGTGAAGCATGGTGGAGGGTCAATCATGCTTTGGGGCTGTTTTGCTTCTGCAGGTACAGGGAAGCTTCAGCGTGTGCAAGGTACCATGAATTCTCTTCAGTACCAGGAGATATTGGATGGAAACGTGATGCAGTCCGTCACACACCTGAGGCTTGGGAGACGTTGGACCTTTCAACAGGACAATGATCCCAAGCATACCTCCAAGTCCACTAGAGCATGGTTGCAGAGGAAAGGCTGGAACATTTTGGAGTGGCCATCGCAGTCACCAGACTTAAATCCGATTGAGAACCTCTGGTGGGACTTAAAGAAAGCAGTTGCAGTGCGCAAGCCTAAGAATGTGACTGAACTGGAGGCCTTTGCCCATGAAGAATGGGCGAAGATACCCGTAGATCGCTGCAAGACACTTGTGTCAAGCTATGCTTCACGTTTAAAAGCTGTTATAACTGTAAAAGGATGCTGTACTAAGTACTAAGATTGAATGTCACTTGGGGGTTGAATAAAACTGATAATGCTGTGAGCACAGAAAAGACATTTGTGGTTATTTCATTATAACTGTTATGTTATATTTGTCTGACCTACAAGTGCCTCTTTAATGTAAATGTAAGCAAGATGACTGAATGATCAAAAGCAATGTCAAACTGGCCAAAACACTCAATTTCAGTGGGGGTTGAATAATTTTGGCCACAACTGTATACAGTTAGGTCCATATATATTTGGACACAGGTAAATTTTTAGTTTTTTCCAAGTATTTACCAAAACATATTCAAACTATAGTTATATAATGGATATGGGCTGAAAGTGCAAACTCCCAGGTTTAATTTGAGGGTATGTACATCCAAATTGGAGGAAGGGTTTAGGAATTACAGCTCTTAAGATTAGCCATCCCCCCTTTTTCAAGGGACCAAAAGTAATTTGACAATTGAATCAAAAGTTGTTGGAAATCCATCAGAGAGATAGCAGCAACATTAGAAGTGGCCAAATCAAAAGTTTGGTACATTCTGAGGAAAGAAGAACTCAGCAACATAAAAAGGCATGGACATCCACGGTAGACAACTGTGGTGGATGATCGCAGAAACCCATTCACAACATCCAGACAAGTGAAGGACACTCTCCAGGAGGAGGGCGTATCATTGTCAAAGTCGCCAATCACCTCTATTGGCGTTGGGTAATTATAATAATTGATTACTCCCTAGCTTGGATAGATTGCCCTTGGGCTGCAAGGGCAGACAATTATCCTCTCAGCCTACCCCATTTGCTAATTAATTGGTAGAATTGGGCCTCCGGGATGTGTGGCGGTTGAAGTATCTGACAGCAAAATGTTATTCATGTTTCTCTGCTACTCATGATGGGATTTCATGCATAGATTTGGACCTTGGGAATTTGATTATCCTGCCATATGTGTTTTATGCTGCGTATGAACCCAGGGCTCTGTCTGACCATGCCCCTTTCTGGGTCAAGCTACAGGTGCGTTATACCGGCTCTCATCCGCTGTAGAAGGTGAACCCATTTTGGTTGATGCTGTTTCCGGAGTCCGAGTTGATTCTGGGGGAGTTGTCAGACTTTCTGCAGCATAATGAAGGCTTGTCTCTGCCAGAAATGGTTTGTTATGCGATGAAGGCCTTCCTGAGAGCCTTGATTATCCGGGAGGTTTCAGCAGTTAAGAGTAGATCCAGGGACTGGGAGGAAAAGGTACAGTTAGATGTTCAACAGCGGGAGGTTCAGATGATCCAAGACCCAAGCCCCTGTAACTGCACCACCTGGAAAGAGGCCCAAGCCCTTTATGAATCAGTGCTTACTCAAATGGCTGATAAGAAGCGATATTTTTTGCAACAAAAGTGATTTGCACGAGTCATGCAGAAATCCTGAGAGTTTTTCATAATTTTTACAACAATCTGTATGCTTCTAAATCGGAAAGCTGCCCATTCTGAGCTTTTGCAGTTTTAAGACACCTGTCTTTTCCTGTTTTATCGGAGACTGACCATAGAGAACGGGAGATGCCAATTACTGTTGAGGAGCTATCTGAAGTTTTGGCAGGCACCCCCAGTAATAAATCTCTGAGTTCAGAAGGATTGCCATTCGAAATTTATAATAGATACGGTGTGAAAGTACTCCAAGCATTGCTCAATGCCCTGAATGCTGCCATGGATGGAAATGGTTTGCCCCTCGCCATGAATGAAGCTGTTATTATAATACTATTGAAGCCTGGAAAAGATCACTTAAAACCTGACTACTACAGACCTAGTTCCCTTCTGAATACAGAAGCTAAATTGTTGACCTGGGTTCTAGCTACTGGCGCGGATTATTGGTAATATTGTACATAAAGATCAGTCGGGGTTTATTCCTTCTAGAGCAACGGCTAATAATATTCACAGACTTCTTTTGAATTTGCAAATTCTGGTGGACAATCCTGGGGGGAGGGAAATTTTATCTTTGGATGAGGCCAAGGCATTTGATAGTGTGAAATGGCCATATCTATGGGAAGTATTATCTAGATTCGGCTTTGGTTCCAAGTTCATTAGTTGGGTGCATCTTCTCTATGCAGCCCCTAGTACCCGAATCCAGGTTAACAGGGATTTGTCTGATTCATTCAGGCTGCAGAGGGGGATGAGGCAGGGCTGCCCTCTCTCGCCCTTTTTGTTCGCTTTGAAATTGGAACCTTTGGCGATTTTGGTGCAACAATCTCCGGACATCGTTGGTTTTACAAGGGGTGTTCTCTTGGAAAAGATATCCCTTTATGCGGATGACACACTGTTATATTTGGGCAATATTTCCACAACCTTAGATGCTTTTATGTCCCTTATTGAACGTTTTGGTCGATGTTTTGGCATAAATCGGTGTTGATGCCCGTGGATCCTGTAAATCTCCCCCTCCCGTTCTGTACACATCCAAGTAGTGTCTACATTTAAGTATTTGGGTGTGGTAGTCTCTCCTAATCCTAAACAGTATATTTCTCTTAATCTTTTACCTCTACTCTATCAGCAGAAATTGAAGTGTAACAGTTGGTGCAAACTCCCTCTGTTGGTGGTGGGTAGGGTCAATTTAATTAAAATGATTTGGGCCCCGCAACATCTTTATAACTTTCATAATTCTCCCATATGGATTCCTAAGAAATGTTTTCATCGCATAGAGACACAGTTTAGGAGTCTTATTTGGAAAAAACAGGCGGCAAGTATAAAATTGTCCACGTTGCAATGTGGCAAGGAGTCGGGGGGGGGGCTGGAGGTTCCTGAGCCTAGACTTTATTTTCTGGAGGCCCAGGTGCAGCAATTGGTTGGCTGGGATTCACCTGATAATACTGAATTAAAGCTGATAGTGTGCACTTCAAATTCATTCGGATTGTTTTGTTTTAATTTATTCTGGTGGCATACAGAACCAAAAGTATGAAAATTGTGCCTGTGTCCAAATATATATGGACCAGGGGCAGACTGACCATTTGGAAACTCGGGCACTGCCCGAGGGCCCGGGGTCAGTAAGGGGCCCCATGAGATGCCCCTGGTACCTTTTTCATATGCTTTTTTGAGTTTGGGCAAGGACACAGGGGCCCCATGATCCCCTATTTCCCGGGGGCCCCATGAGCTGACAGTCCGCCCCTGATATGGACCTGACTGTATGTATACTGTATATATATATAAATATATATATATACAGTGAAGGAAATAAGTATTTGATCCCCTGCTGATTTTGAATGTTTGCCCACTCACAAAGAAATGATCAGTCTAAAAATCAAATGGTAGGTGTATTGTAACACTGAGAGACAGAATAGCAACCCAAAATTCAAAAGAAATGCATGTCTAACAAATTATGCACTGATTTGCAATGATATTGACCGCATGTTTGGAGTTGTTTTCCTACCTAAAACTTTTGCACTGTATTCTATATTCATTAGCAACAGGTGTTTTTGTGTTCATTTTAGCCTGATTCTATTGTCGGTATAAGAAAAATATCCACGGAAAAAAGTACAGGGGGAGTGGATGGAGCTAATTACTATTCTGCCTATCTGCCAATCTACTATCTCCTAGATTGTAAGCTCGAAAGAGCAGGGCCCTCAATCCCCTCATGTTTTGCATTGTATTGGTATTGTTCTGTCACATGTTCTGTCCCCCTCTGTAATGTACAGCGCTGAGTGAACTATTGGCGCTTTATAAATACTGTATAATAATAATAATAATAATGAGCTGCACTGGCTGAAACATCTTCAGCATTTAGCACACCTGGAAGTCTGTGACATGCTAAAAATGTTTTATAGACAGTATGGCTCAGTCCCTCGCTGTGCTCTGTGGTTCCTTTTTCCGGTCCCTATATCACTAAAATGTCCTGTTGCACTGTAGGGGTCAGAAGAAAGAACCACAGCATGCTGGGGGCCCAGGTGCCTGACATTTCCTGAAGTGCTGCATGCTGAGGGTAGCCCAGAAAGAGGACATTAGCAGCCCAGGCAGCATGAGGGGTGAACGATATGCTTTAGCAGGGATGCCTGTGATTTTTAAGAAAGATAACAGAGTAATTTTTAGATTTTTTTGCAACATATATGTAACCTAACTTATTGGTGTTTGAAGTTCAGCTTTATTCTATTGTCATTTTATATATTATTGCTATAGCTGTAAAGTATTTCTAAACGGTGTGGTTAATCAGACAGCACCAAGCCTTTTGAACACCTACATTTACCTTGTAAAATACATGTAAGGGATTGGTTCTCTTATCTCTTAAAATGAAAGTCTATTTTGCACTTTGCTAAATGTCAAGTGACTAAAAGAATACCACAGTCAATGGTTTATGAGGTTTTACTTCCTGTCCTTTGCACAAGGAAACCTGTAATACTGTATTCATAGATCTGTATCATTTTAACAACTAGTACTATAGAAGCGTATATTTTCTTTAGGGTTTGTGGTATTCTAATTTTCAGATCTATCTGACACTTTGAACTCAAGAGGAGTCATTTTTACCAGTACTCTGAACAATTTTCCATCAAGGTAGGGGAAATGTACACATGTAGAAAGATCAAAGATGGAGACCAAATCAGCTAATGTTTTATTAGCTAAAATCTAGACAATCCAGTATAGAAACAAAATGCTAATGCTTTGGATTTACAGAAAAATAATCAGCTATATTCTTATAAAGCACTAGATGATCATATTTGGTCTCCAGCTTTGATGTTTCTGGACTAACTCTGGTGGGCTGACAGGAGCCCTGCTGTAAGACCAACATCCCAGCTTGTCCTATTGGAAAGTAGGGCAATGCCCTTGTGGGTGTTGTGGCCTGAATCGAAATGTAATACAGCCAATCTTCCCCCTTTATTGACTTAGCATGCCTCATTCTACACAGTGATTTACTAAAGGCAAACAGACTTTTTCCAAGAGCTTGCTGATTAATGTGAAGGTCTGATGACTTCCATCATCTGATTATGTGCAAGCAAAATGCTGGGGTTTTTTACATTTTCATTTCAATGGTGTTTATTCATTTTACCTTAGAAAAGGACCTACCTTAGGAGTTACAAGCCAGTCCAGAAAATTTTACATCCATTTCTCAAAAAAACTGCAACTCATTTGGACTGATACAAACAATGCACAATATGCAATATTCCAATCAGTCAATGGAAGCCAAAAGGGTTCCATTGGGACTTGTAAATGTATGGCCCGTAACAATAAAGGAAGAGAGATAATGAAAGAGATAATGAAAACTAAAGTAAAACTGTTCGTTAGGCCTGGCGTCAGAGACTACCACGACCTGTATGGAGAGTCGGCCTCCCTCCAATGTTCAGCAGGCCATAAGGGGGGACACTCCCCATGGCCTTTAGTTAACTATATCCGATAACAGGGAAAGAAACATAAAGGAAAAGGAATGAAGAAAAGAGCGAAGAAGGGAAGAATGAAAAGAGAGATAGAAGAAGAATAGAGAGGGAGAAAGAAGAAAGAAAAGACGCAGGGAGGAGGAGGAACCGGCGGGCAGCCAGGCACAAGGTATAAGACCTGTACTGTTTATAGATTCCACATATTGTCCACCATCCAGCCTAGGACAGTGCTGAGAGATATTTCATCCAAGGATCCCAGGTTTTTTCAAAGTAGGCCATCCTATCATGAAAAATAGCAGTCAGACGTTCATTGACTATTATCCAGGTCAGCTTGGCCTTCAAGAGGTCAAGGTAGACCAAGGGGGACCTGCTTTTTTACATTTTCATGTGACTGAGCATCCTTTGCTAAGGTAAACTGCACCACATTCACTAAGCGCTGGAGAAAATTCCCTTTCGATGTGCAACTTCCCTTGCAAAGTGAATAGCCGATTAGTCAGTTAGTCTTTAGTAAATCAACTATCTCCTAATCTATCCACCTTTAGACAATCCCTGAAAAACCTTCTCTTCAAAGAAGCCTATCCTGCATCTACAGTATCTCACAGAAATGAGTACACCCCTTACAACTTTGTAAATATTTTATTATACCTTTTTATGTGACAACACTGAAGAAATGACACTTTGCTACAATGTGTACAGCTTGTATAACAGTGTAAATTTGCTGTCCCCTCAAAATAACTCAACACATAGTCATTAATGTCTAAACCGCTGGCAACAAAAGTGAGTACACCCCTAAGTGAAAATGTCCAAATTGGGCCCAAAGTGTCAATATTTTGTGTGGCCACCATTATTTTCCAGCACAGCCTTAACCCTCTTAGGCATGGAGTTCACCAGAGTTTCACAGGTTGCCACTGGAGTCCTCTTCCACTCCTCCATGATGACATCACAGAGCTGGTGGATGTTAGAGACCTTGCGCTCCTCCACCTTCTGTTTGAGGATGCTCCACAGATGCTCAATAGGGTTTAGGTCTGGAGACGTGCTTGACCTATCCATCACCTTTACCCTCAACTTCTTTAGCAAGGCAGTGGTTGTCTTGGAGGTGTGTTTGGGGTCGTTATCATGTTGGAATACTGCTCTGCAGCCCAGTCTCAGAAGGGAGGGGATCATGCTCTGCTTCAGTATGTCACAGTACATGTTAGCATTCATGGTTCCCTCAATGAACTGTAGCTCCCCAGTGCCGGCAGCACTCATGCAGACCCAGACCATGACACTCCCACCACCATGCTTGACTGTAGGCAAGACACACTTGTCTTTGTGCTCCTCACCTGGTTGCCACCACACACGCCTGACACCATCTGAATCAAATCAGTTTATCTTGGTCTCATCAGACCACAGGACATGGCTCCAATAATCCATGTCCTTAGTCTGCAGATCAATGTGATGCACTGACAGGCTGACCCATCCACCCCTTCAACCTCTGCAGCAATGCTGGCAGCACTCGTACGTCTATATCCCAAAGACAACCTCTGGATATGACGCTGAGCAAGTGCACTCAACATCTTTGGCCGACCATGGCGAGGCCTGTTCTGAGTGGAACCTGTCCTGGTAAACCGCTGTATGATCTTGGCCACCGTGCTGCTCCCCAGTTTCAGGGTCTTGGCAATCTTCTTATAGCCTAGGCCATCTTTATGTAGAGCACCAATTCTTTTTTTCAGATCCTTAGAGAGTTCTTTGCCATGAGGTGCCATGTTGAACCAGTATGACCAGTGACCAGTATGAGAGAGTGAGAGCGATATTACCAAACTTTACACACATGCTCCCCATTCACATCTGAGACCTTGTAACACTAACGAGTCACATGACACTGAGGAGGGAAAATGGCTATTTGGGCCCAATTTGGACATTTTCACTTAGGGGTGTACTCACTTTTGTTGCCAGTGGTTTAGACATTAATGGCTGTGTGTTGAGTTATTTTGAGGGGACAGCAAATTTACACTGTTATACAAGCTGTGTACTCACTACGTCACATTGTATTATAGTATCATTTCTTCAGTGTTGTCACATAAAAAGATATAATAAAATATTTACAAAAATGTGAGGCGTGTACTCAGTTCTGTGAGATACTGTAACTTATACACTGTTTTTTACTTTCTCCATCAGCTCATCCCCCACAGCTATTACCTTTTGTACTTATCTCTTGACCCTCCCTCTTAGATTGTGAGCGCTAACAAGCAGGGCCCTCTGATTCCTCTTGAACCAAATTGTATTGTAATTGTAAAGTCTGCCTTTATTTTATAAAGCGCTGCGCAAACTGTTGGCACTATATAAATCCTGTATAATAATATAATAATAGACGTGCATGTTTAGGATGCATTTGTTCATTGAAGAATTTTGTTTCAACATATTTTTTATGTTGAACTGATTTGTTTTCGGAATTAATTTTGTATCTTCAGAATTCATTTCCTATATGCGTTGGTCCGGGTATATTAAAAACATTTGCAGTTTTTATTGAAGATTGCTCATATTATCAAATTAGATGGATTTGAACTGGAAGGATTCAAATCCATCTGAACCTAGTCCAACCCACCAAGAGAAATGGCATGAGCTGATTGGACAATATTGATTGGCATCATTTGCATCTAAATTAACGAATGGAACAAAATTCAGATCCATTTGTTATCCGAATCTGTATTATCAAATTAATTTGAAAATTTAGTTAATTTCCCCATAGGCTCGAACTACTATTGCATCATGTGAAGTCATCCAAATTAGCCAAATGGAAAGGAATGCATTCATTACTTCATTATAACTTATTTTCTGATTTGTTGACATTCGTTACTTTGTCCAACATATACATCTGAATCTCCAAAAATGAAATCTGAATTGTAACGGAAAAACAAATCAAACAAAATGTATATGTCTCTGATCAACCCCAGATCTGCAGAAGAAATCAGTTAAAGTAACCTGACAAGTAATTAAAAAAATTTTAAATACAATTTGCTCCTGTTTAATCCCTTATTTTACTATAATCAGCCCTAATTAACTCCTTCTCACTTAGGCTACTGTTTTTTTCTGTGCATTTGTATTCATCTAATCTTTAATACACTGCTCAAAAAAATCGCACTGTCCAGTGCAGCTGAGGCTGCAGAGAAAGGGACTGGGGAATCTGTGTTCAGTCCCTTTCTCTGTTCCAAATGTGAGACATCAGGAGTCTGTTTAGACCCCTGATATTTCACCAAAGCCCCCCAACAGGGCTCCTAAAAATGTTTTAAAAATAAAAATGTAAAAAATACTATAACATTGTAAAAAATAGTAATATATATATAAAAAAAATTCTGAAACAGTCTACTGCCCTACTGATACTATCCTCTGCACTGCTGACATGCTGACACTGTCCCCTGCTCTACTGACACCATCCACTGCTCTACTAACTGACACCGTCCACTGTCCTACTGACACCATCCACTGCTCTGCTAACTGACACCGTCCACTGTCCTACTGACACTATCCACTGCCTACTGACACTGTCCTCTGCCCTACTGACACTGTCCACTGTCCTACTGACACCATCCACTGCCTACTGACACTGTTCTTTGCCCTACCGACACTGTCCACACACTGTCCACTGCCATACAGACACTATCCATTGCTCTACTGACTGAGGCTGTCCACTTTTTAAGGAAGGCTAAGCTTATATTTTTACAGTGACACTTGTTTTATTATATTTTTCTAAGTTTTCCTTACTATTTAGTTAGACCTTGCTAGTTAATGTACCTAAAAAAGTGCGCTGAATCTCAGTGATCTTTGATCTCTTTCATATTGTTCAGGTAGATCTCCACCTCTCAAAGGTTGCCTACCCCTGCTACAAAGCTTTTTGAATATGTGGTTTAAGTGGTGAGTGGCTTTGCATTTCTACATCTGCATGTGGTTTACATAGTATTTTATAATAATTTAGTGTAAACAATGCTTTCAATAAAGCTTTAAAAAAACACAGGAGTGCGACTATATAAAATTATGGGTTCGCCAATTACGCAGCTGTACACTAGGTCACAGTAATATGGTGATATTATCAAACCAAACATGGCTGAATGGCTTTGGATACAGTAACCACAGTGTTAGATTGTTGCTTTTCACTATTTTAAAGGCTTACATCTATAATTCCATATACCTGCATACATATATAATGAGTTGTGTAATGTGTTCAAAACTACCTCCATATTTATGAGAACTAAATGTACCCATTTTGTTAAAGACCATGTTATGGTCTATAATTGCAAGGGATCAATGCTGCAATGCTCCCTTAGTAGAAATTCAGTGCAAGCGACCAAGATAGCTTACCCTTGTGTGCATATAGTAGTCACATGGTCATTTAAATATTATCCAATTGTTTGCATGCCAAACCACAAGTGACATTTTCAGTATGGGGTGCAATACGTAGGGGAAGAGGAGGCATGAAAAAATGTAGAAACCTCCAGTGTCCTTCAATTTTATACTACCTAGCATATGAGAAGGATATCTCTATGCACTAATGGAGCCATGTTACTGTTGGCATGGATACTGAGAAGTGTGTGCTCCTGCTATGTAGAATATAGAGAAAAGACCAACTGGTTTGTTGGAGATGGAATTGCGCTGCTAAAATTTACTCTGTTCATGTAAATTAATGAGACACTGTCTCTGAGGACCCCCCCCCCCAAAAAAAAAAAAAAAACATCTTACTGATCTTCACCTTTCCAGTGATCCTTCATTGATCCTTATGCTATCCCAACCAATGCAAAATACCTGTAACTTCTAGGTATAGAAAACATGTGCCCTCCTCCCTAAGGGGTTAATCCTCTGCATTGTGTAAAAAGGCAGTTTGATCCTGTCTTCTCTGCTCCTCCTCTTGTTCAAATGTCCACGTTTCTACATCTCCTGATAAGACATACTGAACCGTAGCCATTCTGCACATGCTCAGTTTAGTGTGTATTGCTAGACAGATTTTCTTGGGAGAGTGCATGTGATCAGCACAGGGCCGATCAGCACTGTCCAGACAGAGGTCAGGGGTTTTGCATCCTCCTAGAGCCGAAAGAAAACTCCTCCTACAAGCTTTAACCAGTGCTTTTTCTGAACACTGATAGAAGTCACATGACTGCTCTAACTGCTGATGAGAAAAGGTATTTAGCAGTTTATATTTACTACAATAATAGCATTTCCATGTTCTGTGTACTGTGGGAGACCAGAGATAGTAAATGCAGGGTCCTGGGTTTAGTAACACTTTAACAATGTTCATGTCTAGCGAGAATGTTTGTGCAAGTGTACCTAGAAGAATTAATGCTGTTTTGAACGCAAATGGTAATCACACAAAATATTGATTTGACTGAATTTCTATTCTGTTAATTTACTTTATATTTTGTTAATTGATAATCTGAAAGCATTCTTAATTTACAGCGTTTTTTCACACCTGCCTAAAACGTTTTCACAAAATAAATAAGTCAGGACTCTGTGCAGGCCAGTCAAGTTCCTCCACCCAAAACTCAGTCATCCATGACTTTATGGATCTTGCTTTGTGCACTGGTGCGCAGTCATGTTGGAATAGGAAGGGGCCATCCCTAAACTGTTCCCACAAAGTTGGGAGCATGAAATTATCCAAAATGTCCAAAAGCCCAACCCCTGAAAAACAACCCCACACCATAATTTTGTGACTGATCTCTCCAAAGAACTGCTGTAGAGTCCAGAGGCGGCATGCTTTACAGCACTGCATCCGACGCTTTGCATTGCACTTGGTGATGTAAGGCTTGGATGCAGCTGCTCATTCACAGAAACCCATTCCATGAAGCTCTCTATGCACTGTTGTTGTGCCAATCCGAAGGCCACACCAAGTTTAGAGGTCTTTAGCTTTTGACTTTGCAGACAGTCGGCGACTTCTGCGCACTGTGCACTTCAGAATGCGCTGACCCCGCTCTGTCATTTTATGTGGCCTACCACTTTGTGGCTGAGTTGCTGTTGTTCCAGTTGCTTCCACTTTGTTATAATACCACTAACAGTAAACTGTGGAATATTTAGTGGCAAGGAAATTTAATGGATGATCTTATTGCACAGGTGGCAACCTATCACGGTACCATGCTTGAATTCACTGAGCTCCTGAGAGCGACCCATTCTTTCACAAATGTTTGTAGAAGCAGTCTGCATGCCTAGGTGCTTGATTTTATACACCTGTGGCCATGGAGGTGGTTGGAACACCTGAATCCAATGATTTGGAGGAGTGTCCCAATACTTTTGACAATATAATGTATATATTATGAAAAAAATATAGTAGACACCCATGATACTTTCTTAGGTCTATAGGACTATAAGCATTATGCTCACTTTTTGAAAAAAAAGCTACTAGTCCCTTTAGCTGTTAGGCTTTGGTGCATAGCAACACCGCTGTCTTGTTCCATGACTACACTTCCAATGATATGGGTTGCTATGGCAATACCGTGTCCATATCAGACATTTTTCCAGCCAGTGTAGATTTGTAGCATTGGCTGGTTGAGACCTGCAGTCCCCACAGAATGAAGTGTGTTACTTTATAATGACAAGGATTCATTTCAGTTATCTATATTTTATACATAATGTTGTAAAGGGTATTTAGTGAGCGCTACCTTAAAATAAAAATGGAAGTATATATATATATACACAACAATATTAATAATATTAATAAGCTGCTGATACACCAAAAAAGATAACCAAGAAAAACCTCCAATAATACATGTATATCCAAATAAAATGGTGCAGCGCTAAGTGATGATACACGTTAATACACACAATAATATGCTATTTCAAACTTATGCGAATACGTGATATCACTCTGAAGGTGATCATTAAATATTTAAATTAGTTCAATGTGGTTGTGTGGATCATATAGAGATCACAATTCCAGGTGAGTGGACGTCCTGATCCGGGAGTGACAATTGGTGCAAACCACACAGGTGGGTGAAAAACGCACTCACCAGATGTGCGTTTAAGATACGCAATAAATAATCCTGCGTCACCAGGCCATAGATAGGTCGTCAGATCACGGGTCGGGTTACCCCACGGATCACCATCCAAGTTCCACTGAAAAAAGGTCACCAGGATCCGCTACCAGGTATCACCACCAGGGTCATATTTTCCTCCAAATGGGCACTGTGAATTATAGCACTCACACAGAGTGCCCAATAAGAGACCACATAGCGTGATACTGCTTAAGGTACCTTTATTCAAGGATAGTGGGTGTATAGTACATAACAAAAAAATTCCAAAAAGTTACTGACCATAAATTCCAAAGTGTCCACCTGCGGTGGTTGGATGTCCTGTTGCTGCAGCCCCACTGACGCGTTTCGTGCGATGCATGTAGTCATAGGGATAAGGAATTTTTTTGTTATGTACTATACACCCACTATCCTTGAATAAAGGTACCTTAAGCAGTATCACGCTATGTGGTCTCTTATTGGGCACTCTGTGTGAGTGCTATAATTCGCAGTGCCCATTTGGAGGAAAATATGACCCTGGTGGTGATAACTGGTAGCGGATCCTGGTGACCTTTTTTCTGTGGAACTTGGATGGTGATCCGTGGGGTAACCCGACCCGTGATCTGATGACCTATCTATGGCCTGGTGACGCAGGATTATTTATTGCGTATCTTAAACGCACATCTGGTGAGTGCGTTTTTCACCCACCTGTGTGGTTTGCACCAATTGTCACTCCCGGATCAGGACGTCCACTCACCTGGAATTGTGATCTCTATATGATCCACACAACCACATTGAACTAATTTAAATATTTAATGATCACCTTCAGAGTGATATCACGTATTCGCATAAGTTTGAAATAGCATATTATTGTGTGTATTAACGTGTAACATCACTTAGCTCTGCACCATTTTATTTGGATATACATATATTTTATACACACTGTAATTACGTTGTTCCAGCAGGAGTGTGCTGGTGGCCTTATCACCAGGTGAAAATATAGGGGGGAAAAAAGCCAGAAAATAGAAAGCAAATGCAGCCATCACATCCAAGGACTAGTAAGCTGAAAAATATTGCAAATTTTGTTTCTGTATTTAGATACATTTTAAACGTACAGAATCCCAGAACAAGTGTTAATGTGTCATTGTTCCTGCACAATACAATATGGGGTTCCCAGTAGAACATGGGAAGGCCTTATCTAATACACTTAGAACTGAGGACTCATCCTACAGGCTGTGTACCTAGAATCTAGAAAACAGAAAGCGTAAATTCAGCACTAGGCGAATATTTTCCCACAAGTGCCAAGTTCCCCTTTTTATCAAAGTTACCGTTTAAAAAAGTGCAGCAAACATACTTAAGGGTTACTTTTTCTCATCAAGAAGTTTTAAAAATGCTGCTAAAAATGTCTTACAAACTGGTTAAATGCCCTTTGAAACTCTTTACAGGTACCTGAAATTAATGGAAGCATGTTCAATATTCTTTCTGTTACATGTCATTCTGTATACATTCCCAGGTAGGACAGCACTTTAAAAACAATAGAAAGTAATATGAAAATGCCCCGTTATGAGCGGTTGCTCTAAGTAGTCTTTGGTGTCTTGAGAATGCATTAGACAGAGTTTCCTTGACAAAAAAGCCTCTTTACAACCCTCCTATTAGAGCTACATTATTCAGTGCTGCTGTGATAAATGCTATTAGCATAATTGTTTTCCATCAAGATGTGCTCTTTTATTTAATTTCATCATGACACTGGCTTCTTGTAAGCACAAGTAACTACTTCTGATAAATATGCAATGAGCTGCTCGTGTTTCACGGCAGGAAGATACTCAAGATTATATCCTATCAAGCAACGTTAAGCATTCTTGACAGTTTATAGACGATTTAGCAAAGGATAGATAGATCTGTGCACTTGTCAGAATTAAATAACTCTCTTGGCAATATCATCACTAAACATAGGGAACTATGGAGCTGTGTAGTTAGTTTATCATATGAAGAAAACTGGAGAACTTATGTGGGTAGAGAAGCATAGTTTTTTAGCCTGTGGTACATGTTTCCATACCTCCCAACCTTCTGAGATGAGAAAGAGGGACACCATTTAGCACACAGTATAAAGTCCCATTTACACATGCAACTGGGGCCATTACAAATGTGGTAGACACAGCAAATAATTTTGGGCAGCAGACCTTTGAAAGAAATGGGAGGCTGACAGCTCCCGTAGCTGATCGCAGCAAGGAGCTCATGGAGCAATTGCCGATTGACCCTGGACATAAATAGTCTGCTCCAAACGTGATTACATGAGGGTGGCCAGGAACCTCCACTGGGTCTCCTGTATGTAATCAGTAATGGCCCCATTCACAAGTATGAATGGGGCCTAAAGACAAATGATAATAGCCCTGCCACACCCCAACTTTTGCAACCACAAATATGCAAAAAATTACAAAGTGCTTCTTTCTACCACAACCTTTTCCTTATGCTGGATTTTCAAAATAGAAAGTGCAATATAGATGTTGGATGAAAAGTGTAGTTTATATAGTATAGTATAGTTTATATAGTATAGCACTTATAGTTTATAAATATAGCACTTTTGGTAGTTAAATAGCAAATTTTTTTAGAGATGTACTTATTTTAGATCAAAAACAGGGATAGCCGATAAGGAAAGGGTGATTTGGTTCTAAAAGAGGGATTGTCCCTCTGTGGAGGGACACTTGGGTGCTACAATTGAACTACCATAACCTAACAGGGGGTGCACAGAGTATACAAGGGCAGGGATTCAAGTAAAAAGGAAGAAACACTTTGTTGGGCCACTCCGATAATGCTAAGCACCAATCTCTAAAGCTCACTGCAAACTTTACAATCAGACTGGATAATCTCCCTTAGATTTACCAACAACTAGCGCATGGGCCTGCCTGGTTGGTTACAAATTGATTAGAGAGTTTAAGTAGGTTTCAAATTACAACGTTTTTGTAAACCTAAAGAAGATTGTAGAAGATTCAGCAGCAATTGTTAGGTGTACTGTACAGTGAGTTATAGAGGATCTCCTGTAAATAGAACGCCAACAAAAACCTTTTTAACGGGCAGGAATAGGTGGGTGCTGCAGTGACCATTGGCTGAAACCGAGAAGCAAGAGCTCTTGCTGTAACTATGTGATTGCTTATTAAAGCCTTGGACTCATATTGGAAAACATTGGTGTGCTGGTGACATTTCTCCCTTGTGATCCCTCTAAAAAGCAGTGACATCGAAATGGCACATTAGCTGTGATAGCTTCAAATTGACTAGAAAAGGTCTATACAAGTGGAAAACTGCATATAACACAAACCAGTTCAGGAAATCTTTGATAGGCAGTTCTCTGTATTGCTGTGCCCATCTCTTTCCTTGCTTTGTTGACCAGCCAAATTATCCACAGTATTCATACAGCCTCATTAACTTGAAATGATAAAAGCTCCAGAATTTCAGGAGTAAGCAAAGTCCACTGAACACTCTGCAATCCTTCATATAAGATGGCAAACACAATCTGCTCCTATATCCCAAATACTACCTGCTACTCAGGATAGTAACTATAGTCCACTCCTACACTCCAGATACTGGCTGGTACTTATGATAGGAACTATACTCTACTCCTACAACTCAAACAATGGCTGGTACTCAGTATAGTAAGTATAGTTTTCTCCTACAACCCAAACACTGGTTGGTACTCTGGATAGTAACTATAGTCTGCTTCTTCTGCCCCTACAGTCCAAACACTGGTTGGTACTCAGGATAGTAACTATATTCTGCTTCTTCTGCCCCTACAGTCCAGACATTGTCTGGCACTCAAGATAGGAACTATACATGTGCAATTCATTTCGTTTTGATTTGATTTAACAAAAATAAAATTTTCAGATGCATCCAAATTTCCGAATGGATACAGAAGTGAATGACAATGAATCTGAGTTAAGTTACAAGGAGATTAACAAATGCATTTGTTTTATTCGTTTAATTTGGATGACGTCCCATGATACAATAGTAGTTTAAACACATGGGGAAGTTCATTCAATTTTCAAATTCGCTTGATAATTCGGAAACCAAATAGATCTGAATTTCGTTCCATCCATTAATTTGGATATACATTACACCAGTCAATATTGTGCAATCAGCTCATGTCATGTCTCCTGGTGGGTTGGGCTTGTATCCAAAAATATCAAATTCTTCCAATTCGTTATTATATATCAAATAAATAGCAATCTTCTGGGACAACTGCAAAATATTCAAATTAACCCTGGCCAACAAAAATACGAAATGAATGCCAAAGATACAAAATGAATCGGGTCAACATAATGAATATGATGAAATGAAATTCTTCAAAGAATGGATGCATCCAAAACCAATCGAAATGAAAATTTCCAGTGCACATGTCTAATAGAAACTACAGTCTGCTCCTACAATCCAACACTAGCTGGTACACATGATAGTAAATATAGTCTGCTTCTACAGCCCAAACACTGGCTGGTACTCAGGATAGTAACTATAGCCTGCTCCTAAACACCAACACCAAATTCCACACAGCCTGCTCCTCCAAATACAAAGACTGTTGGCAGCTGCATACTAGGACAATCTTCCTTCCATAGCATCCACCTCCATTCTCTGCACACTGGGCATTTTGATTGCATCCACAAGTACACGTACACACTCACTAACTAGGGAGTGGTTGAGCATGGTAGACTAGCTATCGTATGTACTCTCCAGCGCCTCAGGATATGCACTGCCAAAAGGGAAGCCAAGGGTACCAGGACAGCGACAACCAAAGGAAATGCTCCAGGGGTGCAGCCCTCCTCAGACGGGGAAATCAGCCACTGGATAGAGAGAAAACAGGTGGCGCACACACCTAGTGCATTATCCAAGGTTTATTGTAGGAATGAAAGAATAATAAAAACATACTCACAGACGAAGCATGTATCTAAAAAGCATAGAAAAATGACAATGGCCACAACGGCAGGCAAGGTGTTCTCACTGTCAGTGCAGTCAAATGGCTGACGCGTTTCGGGGACGAATCCCTTTCCTCAGAGCTGATGACCAACCTCTGATGCTGATGTATGATGAATGGAAAGTAAGAGCCTTGCTGTTGATGCCTGTTTTCTCTCTATGGTAGACTAGCTGACTATGTAGCAACTCTACCACTGACCGTCCCTTTCTCTCTATAATAAAAAACAGATAATTTTAAACGACCCTATTTGGAACTACTGATATTCAGGCTTTATATTAAATCCTCATCAAGCTGTATACACTGTGTGTAACTTCAAATCTAAAATGACAAAGAACATAGGTGACTGATCAAGGTCCTAAAGAAACATATTTTCCTTCTCTCTTGACCTCTTGTTTCTTGCATTGGGAATGGGAAAGGGTGTAAAGAGGCTAAACTGAGGCCCGCAAGGAGATCATTGCATGTGAGGGAATGAGACTCATTCTTTAAAATAAAGAAAAAACTTGCATGAAAAAAGTTGGGTCATAGTCAGGGGCGGACTGACAACTCATGGGGACCCCTGGCAATAGGAAATCATCGGGTCCCTGTGCCCTCGCCCACACTCAAACCACACCTAAAAAAGTCTATGAAAGGTACCAGGGGCATCTCTGTACTGACCCCGGGCCCTCGGGCAGTGTCTGAGTGCCTAAATGGTCAGTCCGCCCCTGGTCATAGTGAAAGATAAAAGACTTTGTAGGACATACACCATTCATTATGACTGTTTTGAAATGTATCATTATAGGCTGTATTAAATTCAGTGCTGTGTACAAGGTCTAGCTTATACATAACGTAAGTACAATCATAAAGCTCCCCAGGGCAATCACTTTGAAGAAGCAAATATCATAATCCTGTGTAAATATAATTATGTAAGATTCTGTTGATGGATTGCCATTAAAGTACAATGAAACCACTGCATGATAGCAGGTCAAAGTTGGGTTGACAGATAGCTGTTGCTGCCTGGGAAAGATAAATGTGGCCAATGTGGATGTTATGACTTCAGTAATTACGTCTTTTGAGGCACAGACAGGAAATAGAATCTTGAACATCCTGTGTTAGGAAAGAATGCAGAGAGACAGAAACAGTCATTATGAATGTGTATCAGTCAGAATGTGCAGGTAACAAATAGTGACAGAACAGCCCGGCAGCGCTAGTCTTGTGACATCTGCATTAACGATTCCAGCAACTCATGAGTCAACAGAAGCATCCCCTAAATAGTATAGCAAAATGAGGCCGAAGCTGCATAGTAGCCGTTATTGTTTTTTTATTGCTCCTGCCTGCCTCTTCTGATCCACCATTACAACAAACCACCCAACTTTCTGAAATGATAAAGAGGGACACCTTGTAGTACACCGTACGAAGGCAGGCAAAGGATACTTCCCTGCCACGGCCCCAGTTACATGGACCACAAAGATTTAATATGCACAAAATGTTTTCCTAATACACAAGTGCTTTTTTGACCTCTATTTTTCCTTTACAATGGCTTTTCAAGATAGCAAATGCTGAAATATAGAGAATACATCTGTAGTGTACTGTAACACTTTTGCTAATAAAATAGTACACTTTGTATAGACTAAAAGGACCAAAAAGAGGGACAACTGAGGCTACATGAGGGACAAAGGGATTCGGTCTCCAAAGACGGATAATCCCTCTAAGTGAGGGACAGTTGAGAGTTATGAGCCCCATTAAAAACCCTAAAGTCTAATTAGTTGCCGCCCAGCCTATAGCCAGATGGCGGTTGGGCGAACAGCTCGTCCCTCCGGGTAGATGCCATATGGCGTCCTTTTCAGAGTGCGCATTGCGCATGCCCGCAGGGCCGCGCTGCTGTGCGATCTGTCACCGGTCGTGTACCTTGGACATGGCCAATGACAGATCCGTGTACTGGCCCCGTTGCCCGTACCTGCCCCGTTGTATACAATGCATGGCTTCCTTTCATGCCATCCATTGTATACAAGTGTGTCTAGCTGTGAATGGTCACAGCGATCACATGCACAAGCTGGGCCAATTACAGCCCAGCTGTTTCATGTGATTAGCGGTGGCCAAATCACAGCTAATCACAAAAAAAAACCCCGAATGAATCGATTTCATTCAGGTAAATGCTTGCCTATAGCAAAGTAATTCTTTGCTATAAGCAAATTGTGTAAAAAAAAAAAATACTGATCACTTCCCCAAAGTAGTACAATGTTACTATGGTACCATTATACTACTTAGGTCATAGTGAAATATGAAGAAAATCTTAAAAAAAGAAAAAAAAATTAATAAAAATAAGAAATAATAAAAAAATAAAACATTTTAAAAAATTAGCAATTTTTTTTTCATACTGTCACCAGTCAGTGTCCCTGATCACCGCCATGCCAGTTATATGATGATGCTGTACTGCACTGGTGACAGTATGTAAAAAAAATAGTGAAAGTAATTTTTTTAATTTCTTAATTTTCCGAAAAATTATGACAAAAAAAAATTACAACTTCAGAAACTCGCTATGCCTCTTATGAAATACGTCGGACTGTCTACTTTGCAAAAAGGGGTCATTTGGGGGATATCTGTACTGTTCTGACATTCTTGGACCTCAAGAAATTAGATTGGCTGTCAGTACTTCAGGATTGATCAATATGCAGATTTATCCCATAGTTTGTGAACTCTATAACTTTCCTACAAACTAAATCATAAATACTAATTTGGGTTATTTTCACCAAAGACATGTAGCAGAATACATCTTGGCCTAAATTTATGAAGAACAATTATTTATTTGCAAACTTTTATAACAGAAACAAAAAAAAATGTGTTTTTTTTAAATTAATTTAGCAAAAAATAAAAACCCCAGCGGCGATTAAATACCACCAAAGAAAGCTCTAGTTGTGTGACAAAAATGATAACATTTTAGTTTACGTACAGTGTTGCATGATCGCGCAATTGTCATTCAAAGTGTAAGAGTGCTGAAACCTAAAAATTGGACTGAGCAGGAAGGGGGTAAAAGTGCCCGGTATTGAAGTGGCTAAACACGGGGCAAAATGCAATCCTTCCTTCATCCCACAGTGATCCCTCCTCCATCCTACAGTTGAATGCTTGAGTGACCTATTTCCAAGGTTGAGCTCTATCACACGAGAACAATGTGGTGGTTGTGTTGAGTAAGGGGGGAGTAAAATGTTCAAAATATGCAAATACAGACTTTTGGAAATGTCAGTATTTGTATAGCATCTTTGGTTGGCGTTGTACAGCAGGCAGGAGCACTAAAGCTGTTATGTGGCACCAAATGGTTTCTGCTACACAGATCAATGACAGCTTTATTTTAAAGATCACCATATATTCCAAATGAAAGCTAGAGACATAGAGGGAGATTTACCCAAACTGGTGAGCACAGATTCTGGTGCAGCTGTGCATTGTAACCAGTCAGCTTCTATGGTTTTTTGTCAACTTTTATTTGAATATGCTGAAGTAAAGCCAGCCATAGATGGAGCAATTTTCTTTCCTGCTACCACAGATTGAAGGAAAGAACATTGCTTGATTCCCCCATCAACACAGTCAATACCTTTACTTCCACGGAGCCATTGTGTTCTCCGTGTGTGTGGGGAGCCATAAATGCTAGCAATAATCGCATGTAAATCCGACAGGCTGGTTGTACCCAAGTTGATCGATAAATGAACATGGGTACATTCAGCCTGCCCATACATGGTTCAAATTTCGCTATCATAGTAAGAGAAATCACTCAATTCCTCCATCCACGCTAAATAGCATGGATAGAAGTATCTCCCCGTTGACCCTTGTATTCTGAAAGCTGGCACCTGCGGCTGTCAGAATACTAGAACAGTGGTTATATCTAATTGGATGCAGCTGCTGTTCGGTCAATCATTTTTTTACCTGGCTCCTTCAATTTTCATCAGAAACAATCCTAAATTCCTTTAGTGTATGGCCAGCTTTAATCAAGGACTGACAGAATTTCAATCAGCGTGCTTCCTCTCCGGCTTGATAGAAGTTGATTAATGATTAACTTTTGTTGAAAGGACACGTTGGAAATTTTAAGAGGATCGGCAGCTGCAGCCAATCAGAATATGATGTCTCACCGAGGGGGATTTCTCCATCCACTTTGTTTGCGTTAGTTCTTTTGTTGGATGTGTCAGAACATTTTCAGACAATCAACAACTGCAGTAAATCAGCTGCAGCCATATATTGTATTTTGACATGGCCGGTATAGCCAGACTTACTTTTGTTAGTCAGAAAATTGTACGAGAGCACCATTACTAGCCACCAAGACTCTCCCACTGAACAATGGGATGGTTGGTGGGTGTGGTTTAGCTCTAAGGGGTAGTGCACTTATTAATAAAGTGAAACCGGGCAGTATCTTTAATCAGGCAAATAATCTGCTTCTGTCATAGGGTGGAGGAAGAACATAACTTTTAAGTGTTACCCAACTGCAGCAGAGAGAAATCAGAAGTCCTGCTCTGTCAGATAGGACAGGCTGTGTGGCAGAGCTGTGTAAAACTCAGAACTGGATAGAGAGGAATTCCAATCCTTTGGCATATAAAACAGCTCCCATATATGTATTTCATTTGTGTATTGAGCTGTTTGGGGCTCAGCTTTAGAAATAATGCCATGCAAAAAAACCCTGAATGATGTGTTTTTATATAATACAAAAGCCATTTCTACAATTTCACTAATTTACATCTACAAGGAGTTTTGTTTTCAAGCCATTATTAAAAACAGTGTCTTCTTTTAAAAGTATTGCAGTTAAAGAGCATATTTACAGTTGCAAGAAAAAGTATGTGAACCCCTTGGGATTACATGGAGTTTTGCATGAATTGGGCATAAAACGTGCTCTGAACGTCATCTAAGTCACAACAATAGAAGAACACAGTCTGCTGAACATAATACTACACAAACATTAGATGTTGCCATGGTTTAATTGCACATAACATGTAAACATTCACAGTGCAGGGAGCAAAAAGTATGTGAGACCCTAGCTTAATGACTTCTCCCAGAGCTAATTGGAGCCAGGAGTGAGCCAACCTTGACTCCAATCAGTGTGATGATATTGGATGTGTTGCTGACAGCTGTCCTGCCCTTAAAAAATACACACCTGTTTTGGGTTTACTGCTTTCAAGAAGCACTGTCTGATGTGAACCATGCCTCGCAGAAAAGAGCTCTCAGAAGAACTACGATCAAGAATTGTTGACTTGCATGAAGCTGGAAAGGGTTACAAAAGTATCTCCTTGAGCCTTGATGTTCATGTGTCCACGGTAAGACAGACTGTCTACAAATGGATAAAGTTTAGCACTGTTGCTACTCTCCCTAGGCATGGTCGTCCTGTAAAAATGACTGCAAGAGCACAACGCAGAATGCTGCATGAGGTAAAGAAGAATCCCAGAGTGTCAGCTAAAGACCTACAGAAATCTCTGGCACATGCTAACATTTTTGTTGACACATCTACAATAAGGAAAACATTAAACAAGAATGGAGTACATGGGAGGACACCACGGAGGAAGCCATTGCTGTCCAAAAAGAATATTGCAGCACGTTTGAAGTTTGCAAAAGAGCACCTGGATGTTCCACAGCACTACTGGCAAAATATACTGTGGACAGATGAAACCAAGATTGAGTTGTTTGGGAAGAACACACAACACTATGTGTGGAGAAAAAAAGGCACAGCACACCAACATCAAAACCTCATCCCCACTGTGAAACATGGCGGAGGGAGCATCATGGTTTGGGGTTGCTTTGCTGCCTCAGGGCCTGGACAGATTGTTGTCATTGATGGGAAAATGAATTCCAGAGTTTATCAAGACATTTTGCAGGAAAACATACGACCATCTGTCCGCCAACTGAAGCTCCGCAGAGGATGGGTGATGCAACAGGACAATGACCCAAAGCATACAAGTAATTCAACAAAACAATGGCTGCAATAGCACAGAATACGCCTTCTGGAGTGGCCCAGTCAGAGTCCTGACCTCAACCCGATTGAAATGCTGTGGCATGACCTTAAGAGAGCGATTCACACCAGACACCCCAAGAATATTGCTACACTGAAACAGTTTTGTGAAGAGGAGTGGTCCAAAATTACTCCAGATCGTTGTGCAGGTCTGATCTGCAACTACAGGAAACGTTTGGTTGAGGTTATTGCTGCCAAAGGAGGGTCAACCAGTTATTAAGTCCAAAGGTTCACATACTTTTTGCTCCCTGCACTGTGAATGTTTACATGTTATGTGCAATTAAACCATGGCAACATCTAATGTTTGTGTAGTATTATGTTCAGCAGACTGTGTTCTTCTATTGTTGTGATTTAGATGACATTCAGAGCACATTTTATGCCCAATTCATGCAAAACTCCACGTAATCCCAAGGGGTTCACATACTTTTTCTTGCAACTGTATGTGTGTGATACTCTTAAAAGACATCTGCATTTGCAAAGATGGAATGGTTAGTTCAGTGTTATTATTGCACAGGATGATGCTTTTCATGTAGACTCCCTAGATAGCCAATGGAAATAATTGGGCTCTCCTACCTGTTCTGTGGCAGCTGCCCTATACCTGGATCCCACCACTCACATCAGACAATATTCAGTCTCCAGTGTCTTTTTATCATTTACTGCAGTTCTCAACATGTAGAGAGGGTTTAGAGTTGCAGGATACCCTCCAATTACAATCATCTCCGCACTGGCCGGTGGGCGGAGCCTGACGATGGCGGCGGCGGCGGCGGAGAGCTCGTGCTAGGAGCTCTTGCAACGAGCCTTCCCTGACCGACCCCCCCTATTTTCGGCCTCAATTCCCCCCAGCGGTGTGAAGCCCTAGATGGCGGAGACATACCTCGGCCGGGTGGGCTTACCTTGATGGGCAGCGATGCGGGTTGGAGGAGCCGGAGAGCAGTGGAGAGAGACTGGGACGCTGAGCCTGGTTGCCAGGAGACGAGGAGGCGCGGCCGGGACACGTGACCAGCCGCGGTGCATCCCTGGGAAGCAGGGACGCCGGCCGGCCGAAGGCTGACAGGAGGAAGGAGAGTCAGATGAAAGTGGAAACCGGCTGCCTCCTCGATGTGACTGGGAGACGCTCACTGCTGGCCTATACCCCCCCTGGCTGGCTGTCCGTGCCTGGGCCTGGTGGACCCAGGAATCCCAGGAAACCCATCCTGCCTCCCTGGGACGGATCCTAAGGAGGAAAGGAGTGAGAGAGGAAAGGGGAGAAAGGAGAGAAAGAAAGAAGAAAGAAAAGGGAAAGAAAAATAATACAGCATCGGAAACCCTAAGGAATCCCCCCCCCAGGACTGAGCAGCAGTGATGGCCCTCCGCATAAGCATGGAACCACCGTCCTGAGAAGGGAAGGGTGAGTGAGAGCTACTGGGGGCTTATTGTGTTGGGGACCCCTGAGTGACATAGGAGACCAGGTGGTGAAAGAGGGGAGGGGAGGATTCCCAGGGGTTGGAAGAGAAGAAGAGAGGAGGCCCAGGTGTCCTAGGAAAATAAAACATAAAAAATCGCAAGTGTGCCTAGTCCAGCAATTATAAAGGAGAAGTATAATCCCATCTTGAGGATACAGAAATAAAAAATTAATAAAAGAAATTTACAGAGGATATGAAGAATAAAGGTCCCAAGGCAGCAGGGCCCAAAGGGTCTCAAACAGGAACAATAAAGAAATTCACATCATATGGAAATTGTACGTCAGAAAGGGCCCAGGGCGCAAGCACAAAAGGGGAAATGGACACTAGTTCAGGTAATAGTCCGAGATTATCATTGGGCATGAATAGCAGCTGCAGCCAACAAATAGAGGATGGCCCGGGAAAAAGAGAATAAGATGGGGAACTACAAGCACCAAATAAGAAGGAGATGATAGAAATGTTTCAGAATTTGGAAAAAATGATAAAACATGAAATGACAGCTATCCGAAATGACCTAGGGCACCTGCTATTAAGAATAGAAGATACAGAGGAGAAAGTTAAAATCCAGGCCCAAAACATTGACAATTTAAGGAAAAAAATAAATCAATTGGAAAACACCCAGAAAAAATTGACCTATAGGATGGAAGTCCAAGAAAATAAAGAAAGAAGGTGTAACCTTAGGGTACGAGGAATTCCAGAGTCTGCAAAAGGCGAAACACTATATGAACTAGTGAAAAAAATCTTGAACTCCATAAGAGATAGACCAGAAACAGACAGGATCAAATTAGATGGAGTGTTTAGAATAGGAATGCTTAAACAGGCTACTGAGAAGGAAAGACCGAGAGACATAATTGTCCAGTTCCAAAAATTCGGGGTCAAAGATGAGATTTGGAAGAAGACCAAGGAAAGATCATTAATTAAGTATGGAGATTTGACTATTCAAATTTATGCGGACTTAACAGTAAAGACCCTATGGAGAAGGAGATCCCTGAGACCCCTGTTGGAGCAAATGAGGAAACAGAATGTGCAGTATAGATGGGGTATCTCAGCATCTCTAATTGGCTGGAAAAATGGGGTCACAGCCTATTTGAGATTTCCGGAGGAACTAAGAGACTTTTGCGAGAGACTGGAGTTGCAAAGAATGGAGATAGCGGGGTGGGAATAAGAAGATAAAGGAGATATAGATGTTTCAAGAAAAGAGGACTGGCAGCGGGTCGGGGGGAGGGGGAGGAAGACTTTGGGGTTGGGGAGGGAAAGGAGGGAGAATTAAGTAGAAATTGTGTTTTTTTTTTTTTTTTCTCCCACTTCCATCTCTTGCCCCTGGTCTCTCCCCTCCGGATGTCGAGGTCCTTTAGAACGCTCAGGTGAAGGAAGGGAAGTAAAGATTCTTCTTGAGCCTGGAGGATAGAGAGAGGAGATTTTGGGGGGGTCGGAGGAGAGGTGAGCCGTCCATGGCCGGAGCTTACGCCCTAAGTTTTAAATCAAAGGTGGAAACAGATCCACAAATGATTTGTAGGCAGTTTATAGGCCTAAAAAGGGGTAGGGGAAAAAAAAGAGGGGGGGGGTGGGAGATGGGTGTCGGGTGGGAGGATGAGGGGGGAGGGGAGGTGGGGTTAAAATACTGCACGATAGAAGGGCCTAATAGGAAGAGGTATATCAGAAGAGAGATAGACAGATTTAAGAAGGATGGAAGAAATACAGGTTATAACATATAATGTGAACGGGTTGAACTGTCCTGGGAAAAGATTTAAGTTGTTTAAAGAGTTACACCATAGGGCAACGTCAGTGGTATTTTTACAGGAAACACATTTTGAGATAAAGTCAAATGTGAAATTAAAATCTAAATATTATCCAACATGGTACTACTCTGACTCCCCAATTAAAAGAGCAAAAGGAGTGGCAATAGGGTTGGCAAAGAACATGAGATTTGAACTGGAGGATAGAAGAACTGATCCGGAGGGGAGATTCCTGTTTTTGAAAGGTAAATTACAGGGAATCGAGTGTACATTAGCCAATATATATTGCCCCAACAAAAAGCCGGAGAACTATTTGAAGGGCCTGTTGAAAAAACTGATGGACTTTAAAAAAGGGCGTTTGATAGTAGCAGGAGACTTAAATCTCTGTATGGATCCCCAAAAGGATGCAACCTCCCCTGTGTGGAGAGAGGGGGGTGGGTCTCTGAGAGCTTTGAAGAAAGCGATTCACGAGTACCAAATGGTGGACACTTGGAGAATAATGCATATGAGAGACAGAGACTACACCTTCTTCTCTAAGGCACATGAGATATATTCGAGGCTGGATTATATTTTAATAGATCATCAACTCATAGAGTTATTGGTTAAAATAGAAATAGAGATGAGTACATTCTCGGACCATGCCCCTGTCACAATGAAAATGGGATGGGGAAGACGGTGGACGGGAGGTTTAGGATGGAGGTTAAATGAGGCCCTTCTTATGGATGAGGACATAGCGCAGAAGATTGGGGAAGAGATCAAGTTATATTTTAAGGAGAATGAGACAGAGGAAGTATCGACAGCCACAGTATGGGAAAGCCACAAGGCATATATAAGAGGTATCCTGATTGCGATGGGAGCAAGGAAGAAAAGAGAAAGAAGAGAGAGGGTTAGTGGGCTCCTAAAAGACATCCTGGATTTAGAGCAGATACAAAAGAAGAAAATAACAAGAGAAATAGGACAGAAATTAATGAAAAAAAAAGATGAATTAGAGAGATTGATGGACGAAGAGAGGAGAAGGGTATATAATAAAGTACTAAATGAAAGATATAGATGGGGCGACAGACCAGGAAAATACTTAATGAGAGCTCTGAATAAAAATAAAAATAGAAATTATATAGAAAGGATAAAAAACCCTAAAGGAGAGTTGGTTTATTCAACCAAAGAGATTATTAAAGTGTTCACGGAATACTATAGAAAACTGTATAATATCAGTCCCCATGGCTCTTCAAAGGAAAATGTAAAGGATATTAACGAAAAAAGGATGATATATTTAAAAAATGCAGGATTACCAAAGTTAAGTGAAATACAATTGAACGCCTTGGACGCGGAAATTTCCCAGGATGAAATAAAAGTAGCATTAAGAAGTACAGGAGGTGGAAAAAGTCCAGGACCGGATGGGTATACAGTTAAGTACTATAAAAAATATAGTGAAATATTGTTACCTAAGCTGAAGAAGTATATGAACGACCTGGGAGGAGGGATGGAGGGGAGAAGAGAATCTCTTCAGGCACATGTACTCATTCAAGGGAAAAGACCCTTCCCAGTGTTCTAGCTATAGACCAATTTCATTATTGAACACCGATACTAAGTTGTACGCAAAGGTTCTAGCAAATAGGCTGAAAGATCTAATGCCTGAATGGATTCACGGAGATCAGGTGGGCTTTGTCCCAGGGAGAGAGGGTAGAGACAACGGGTTGAGAACACTGATGCTCATTCAGAAAAGTAGAAAAGGGAAGGCCCCGACGGTACTATTGTCGATTGATGCCGAAAAGGCGTTCAATAGAGTGGACTGGGGCTTCATGATGGACAACTTAGAAGTGTTGGGGATTGGAGAGAGAATGCGTGAGTGGATAGGTAAATTATATAGGGAGCCCACCGCAATTATCACGGTAAATGGGGAGAGGTCGGAATCCATTGGAATGTCCAATGGAACAAGACAGGGCTGCCCACTGTCCCCCTTGCTGTCTGTCATTGGAACCCCTGTTGTCTACGATAAGGAATAGTGGAGCGGTAAAGGGAATCCAGATAGAAAATACAGAGCATAAAGTAGCGGCCTTTGCGGACGACTTATTGTTTTATGTAGACAACCCTCGAATAACATTACCTAATATAATGAACATCTTGAAGGAATATGGCGATCTATCAAATTTAAAAATTAATCCAACAAAAACAGAGATCTTGAACATCAACGTACCAAAGAGTGAAAAGGAAAAGCTACAAAAAGAGTTCCCCTTTACATGGAGAGAAAAAGATTTAAAATATCTAGGAATAAAACTTGCTATCTCATATAAACAACTGTATAGATTAAACTATATTTCTTTGATAAATGAGATTAAGGAAGAATTAAAAATATTAGAAGGTGGAAACCCATCATGGATAGGACGTATAAACCTAGTTAAAATGGTAATCATACCTAAAATACTGTATAGATTCCAAATGGTCCCAATTAAACTGCCAGAGGTGTTTTTTAAGATAATGAAAAAAATGTTAATAAGATATATCTGGAGGAACAAAAAATCAAGAATATCATATGAAATATTGAGTAGAACTAAAGAGAAAGGGGGAATGGGACTACCTGATGTCAAGAGATACTATAAAGCAGTAATTTTAGCAAGAATTTATGATTGGACATTCAACCACAAGGGGAAGAGTTGGGTAAAAATTGAAAACGAATTGAGTGGGATTAGTCTGAGTAAGATGATATGGGTTCCAGCACATCTTAGAAGAGTTAAAGAAAGCACAAGTATTTACACTTTAATTGTTTTAAGGGTATGGGATAATTTACACAAAAGTAGGAAATGGGAATTCAATTCTATATTAATGCCTCTTGTAAATTCTGATTATTTCCCCCCAGGAAAGGATGAGATATCTGGTAGATGGTTTAAAAGGGAAGATATCCAACTGAGAGATGTACTGGTAGAGGGGGAATTGAGACCATTTAAAGAATTAAAAGAGAAGAAGGGAGAAAGTTTTATTGGAATAGACGAGTGGAAATATCATCAGTTAAAATGCTTTATTGGAAAACTACCAAAACCCCTGAGATTAAAAAAGGATTGGAATATGTTTGAAAGGTTGTTGGAAACACGTAGAGATGGGAAACACGGAATTGCCAAAGTTTATAGAATACTCACAGAATTAGACACAGACACAAAGTTAATTTTTATAACGAAATGGGAAAGAGATATGGAGGTGGTGTTAGACGAGGACCAACAGAACAAGATATATAGATTGATACACGAGAATGTTAGTATGAGAGATGTGGAAATTAACTATAAATGTTTGACACGATGGCATATCACACCGAGTATTGAGCACAAGATGAGGGGGGAGAATTCTAAAATGTGTTGGAGAGGTTGTGGGGAGGAGGGCGCGGTGTTTCACATTTGGTGGCAATGTCCGAAAATTCAGGCTTTCTGGAAGATAATAGTTAACTCAATAGAAATAATAACTGGAAATGACATAGGGTTAGACCCAACGATATGTCTCCTACATAGTGTTGGGATCACAGTAAATAAATATAAAGAATCAGGCGTATGGTACTATTTAAATGCTGCAAAGGGGTTGATACCCAAGTTCTGGCAAAAATCAGAGGTGCCGAAGGAGGAAGACTGGATCAACAGAGTAAATCAGATAAGTAGAATGTAAAAATCTTACTATTTGCAGGAAGATAGGATGGAAATATACTATACAAGATGGGAAAAATGGGAAAAATCAGGACTGAAAGAGAAGTATAGAAAACTATAAATTAAGAAACGATTGGGCCTCGAGAGAGTATAGAACGTGCAAAGGGGAGGGAGGGGGAAGGGGGGTGGGAAAGGGTTGGGAGGGGAGGAAAAGAAAAGATTTATTAGAAGGGGCAAGGTAGAAATGTATGGAATATTTATATGTATTGTTATCTCTTCTTATGGAATTTTTTTGTAAAAAATGAAAAACTAATAAATATTTAAATTTAAAAAAAAAAAAGAGTTGCAGGATACCCAAAAAGCACAGCATTGGAGGACAAGTATACTGAATCAGCAGTAGCGTCTGTCAGAGCAACCTCAAAAAACAGATACTGATAAGGTCAGATAAAACTATGACTCTTTGAGAGCAGTCATAAGGTGGTCTTGCTCCTAAATCTGATTTCTATCCTTCTGTAAGCAGACCTAAATACCTAATTTATGGGCAGAGATCCATCTACCTAGTTTTAGATGACAGCTTCTACCCAGCTCTTTCACACCCCTCTTCAAGCAAGAGTATCTCTGTTCAGACCAGCTACCTTCAGGAACACACTTCAGCAAGTGTCTTGGTATCCAGGGCCCTCCACACATGACTCATGCTGAGGCCAGACCCTGATAGTAGTTCTTCACAAAGGCCTCTGCCCAGAAAAAAAGCCCCAGGGGAGAGAGAGCTCTGGAGAAGTACTCTGAAACATTTATCATCTGCCCAGACCATACGTCTGAACAACACCATCACCATAGTTGCCAACATTTCCAAAAATATTTTAGGGACATTAGAGGCGGGGCATTCAATTGTGGGTGTGTATTTTGGTTTTGTGCTGCCCTAGCAAGTCTAAATGTGTCCCACCCCTTCTTGTTTAAGTTCCACCCCTT